>NW_013666129.1:380975-386277 GCF_000517525.1 Limulus polyphemus
TGACGGAGTTTCGAACCCGCGCCCCTTAGATTACTAGTCGATCGCCCTAACCACCTGGCCCTGCCGGGTCTAACTAAGTTGAAACAAAGAATGGTAAGCTTTGCCACCATACAACTACAAAATACCAGCTTGTACCACCGAATATGAAACTTTATTTGACCATATCAGAATGCAGTTTCGGCCTAATGTCAACTATCCAGAACCAAAACTAAATCGATGATGATGAATGTCACCCAAACGACATTTATACATATATTCGGGTAACAAATGACATGGATTATGTTTGTCCACACAAGCTGGAAAGCTAAACTTTCCACTTCTTTTTCGGCATAAATTGTACAATTGTGTGTGAATTATTTCGCAAAATTGACCAGAAGAAACAAACCAAATATCTATGTAAGAATTTAACTTAGAAGAATAAGGACCTTGAAGGCAGGACGACTGAAATTGACAATGGTTCTAGTGTAGGTGATAATTCATCATCAAATTTCCTTCCGCTCAGTTGTCAAAAGAGGGAAAATAGAAGACTCACAGACCGACATATTGCCTTGACGTGCTAATTTAAAATATAATAACTGAAAACGTTATTCAACATACTTTCCAACTTAGGGAGGGAATGAGCTATTTAATAATGTGTCGTTGTCATTTTGTCATTTTTGTAGTTACTTTATAAAATAAATATTTGTTGAAATTTCTTTCCACTCATGCATTACTAGTTAGAACGACAAACGTGTTGTCATCTTATTAAGTTAGGGGTTTTATAGTTTTAATGTTGAACAAGCGAAGTTAAAATGGGACACTTGAGAAAAAAAGTCTTGGAGGACTAATCTACAAAAGTAGCCAAGGTGGAAAGGACAACTTGAAGACGAATGTCTTTGGAAACGTCGTTCTTCCACCTGAACTACTTTTGTACATTAGTCTTCCTAGATTTTCTTGAATGTCACCATGAACTAGACAGTTGTTGCCCATTTTAATCATCATGAAGACTCTGCGTAAATCATCTATAAAAATAATAGATAAATGTTAGTTTATTAGGGAATGTATTTAAAATGATTAGAAAACATTTCGGGATTATATATAACGAAAACTTTGAAAAAAAAAAGTAAGTCAAGATATTCTTAATGAAACGACAGTTGTTGGATGCAAGCAGTTATTGAGTATTCACTTGGTATTTAGGATTGGTGAGTTAGACTTTTTAACCTATGTTCAAGTCTGGAGTGCAACCCTAGGACTTGAAAGATTGTATAAACTAGTGAGACAATGTATAGTCAAAATTGCACTTATTCAGGTACATAACTTGTTTAAATTTTCGGAAAAAGAGAAACTTCAATAACTTCAGAGCATAAAATAAATGAATTGTTAACTACTGACTTTTTTATATCTAAAAACACGTTATTTTATTTTATTTGGTCACAACGTTTTTGGGTTCTGTCAACCGTAAACGAATCCACTTAAAAGCACTGCATATAGCATTACTTATGCATAATTATGTAACAGAACATTATCATTCATAATCGTTACTTTTGAAAGTGCATGATATGAAAGTACTTACGGAATAAATATTCATGTTATCTCGTGAGAATTAAGAACAAGCAGTGTCTACACTTAACCGAAGATGTAAACTTAATCTTAGCTATACAAGATGTATTTTTGTCATATAACAAATAAAAGAGAATTTCTCGAAATGAATTTTATATCTGCATGATGATAGCTCCCGTCCCTCTTCCCCAAGAATCCTAACGGTGTTCTTTGATGCTTTAAAAGTTCTGATGCGTGAAAAAGAAAAAAAAAAAAAACACTGGTCTCTTGTACATTTCCTTTTACTATAAAACTAATGTATCGAATAACATAACTTTTCTCCTTATGCATTCCTTATTTGGAAATCGTTGTTTGTTTTTATTTGCTACTTTAATCTAATTACCTGGTGAAGTATAGATAGTAACGTATAAAGCAATGACTAAATATCATCTGTGCATATTCGTCCCAAAAACGTGCAATATTATGATTTTACATGAGATTTTAAAATTACGTATCCTAAACATTTAAATTAGAAAACTTGTTATTGTTTTTTTTCGTTATACCATTTTCTATCTTCAAATAATATCCAAACTAATATATCCGTTTAAAACTTGAAATTACCAATAATATAACCATTCACAGCTATCGTGATACTAAAATATTAACCTGTAAGTTATGTTGTTGGAGTGCGATATGTTACCTGATAAACAATCTTGTTTGTTTGCTATTAAGCATAGTATTGTAGTGTTACGACAACAGAAGTCACGTGACGCTGGTAACACGTGATGAGTTTCTAGAAGGATCATGAAGGCTCGAGTGTTTGCCAGACGCCCTCTCTTTTGTATAAATAAGACCGGCAAATAAAGCGGAGAAATTAATTAATAGCAGACAGGGAGATATAGAGACAGATAATCGAGTCAAGTGAGCGGCAGTGACCGTAACTAAAGTGCGTGAATCGTTGTGAATTATAGCGTGTGTTTAAGTTAAAGTTACTGTGTAAATTAAGTGTATTGCAAAGTTGTATTGAGAAAGAATAAACTAGTTTTATTTAAGAAAGGACTTGTATCTCTGAACTTCTTCGGAAAGATTTTTTACGGGAAATTAACAAACGACCAGAGACGTAACAGTACCAAAAGAAATAAAAGAAGCTCAAGTAAAAAGTCCCAGTGATGAAGGAAACCCAGCTAGATTATGTCAAAATGTAAATAAAGATTATAATGATAGATTAAACCTACCAAACAAGTTCATACGTAGGCAAACTCAATCTGCCATTTTTCACCATGTCTTCTTCGCTAACCGGTAGTCAAACAAATTTCCTGGCGTTTCTGTCCTAATACAGTATTTACCAGCTGTCTAATAGTTGAACAAATTTAAATAAAACAATGACTGTCGAAAATTAAATTATGCTCGCCCTGGGAAGTGAACGAGATCGTTATTATATACCGAACGTTCTGCTGCCACGAATAAATTAGCAAATCTCAGACCTATTTAGATATGTATTGAACGTTTTGAGTTATTTCGCTTGAGAAAGTTAGTCTTTATATATTTTATTGTCTTTAAGACACTGTTAGCGTGCGTACAGTATACATCTGGAAATTGTTGGTCAAATAAACAACTTAGTTATTAAGCTGCATAACGATATTTCGTTGTACTTCTTTGTATGTATTTTTCAGAATTAGGCTACACAGAAAGACACGTCGTCTAATTACCAAGTTACCAGTTCACTAAGTTAATTATCCTTTTTTAAGAACAACTTCCAACTGTTCAAAAATTATGATTATTTAGGTTTAATATTCAAATAAACTAGTGTACAGTTTTAGCAAACAGCCTTTCTTACTTAGGCTTGCCAGAGACAAATTCATAATAGACTTTACTTGAAACCGTAGTAATTTAAAACTTCATTATCTGTCCTAGCGGTAGAAATAAAATTGTGAAGCTTTTATAAGGGTGAAATTTCGAACATTTTAATTACTAGGTTTATATTTCTCAGTTAGTTAATCACCTATCAGTCTCTTTGAAAGTCCTATACAAATCAAATCTTTTGTGATTGGCCATACTTTGTAACAAATTCCAAAAAAAATATCATTTTTATAGGGGGGGATGGTACATGTTGGCAGTCTTGTAACTGCCTTTTTCTCGCTACCAGATGGGTGACTTACAAAACCTGAGCACAGAGCACTCGCAGGCTTATTAAACTCGATTAATTTCATCATGTTTTTAGGCTAACTTCGAGTAACGACAGAATAATTACCATAAGCTCTACAAGTGTAGTTCCTGGTACTTCAAACGCCTCTTATATGTAAATATTTTAAAATAAAGGAGGTCACGTTTTAATATACCAGTACGCCCTGTTTCTGCACATATCAATTACCGTAAAAATAAAAAATAATGGCAATATATTATGTTTCACACTAATTACAAAAATCTTCTATCTGGAATTTTCAACCTGAACGGCATCGTATCCAATTCCATTGACTAAACGGTCAGTTCAAAGACGCTAATGTTCAGGTTTGGTTAGGCCTAAATAATTTATAACTACTGATCATAGGAAGAGTAACCGGTCATCCACACCAATCGCCTATGTGGCTACTCCTACCCGAATAGCAGGATTGCCTGTCACAGTTACAACACCCCCGCAAGTGAAATTTCAGAAAGAGTTCAGCAACATATCCAGCTCGATCCTTGGACATTCAAACCTGCAGCCTGGGACGCTAAGCACTAGACTACGACTGATCAGTTATAAATGTTAGTTTCTTAAGTGTTGGTTCAAGTCATGCTATTTTAAAATTCTACATCAATGAAAAAAATATTAAGCATAAATTATTGTTTACAATTATAATAAAGACTTATATAAGGTTGAGTTATATTAAAACGGTTTTTAATTATATAAATCAGCAAGTCTTGTGACAATTACGGTCGCTATAAAGTTGTGGTGGAATGGCAAGTATCGAAACTACATTTTGACATTAGTTGGCATTACACAGCTAGTGTGATGCCACAGAAAAATTATCGCTTTTTGGAAAAGGTATGTAATAGTCCTTTCCGATGCAAAATATTCATACACTAAAATCATAAAGATCCGTTCAGATGGAAGATTTACCATTTCTAAAACAGAAATATTCCTTTTACTTAATGGTATTGGAAAACAAAGGAATGGGGACCAACTTGAGCAACCAGGACCATCCAGAAAGAGACCTGCAACAAGTTGTGCTCCAAAGTCTTGTAAGAAGTGAGAATTAATGAACACAAAGGTAAGTGGCAAAAGTCTTTCACATGTACCATGACAAAGTATGGATTCAGCAATATAAGGCTAGCTGTTATACCTCCAGTTAAACCATTGCCAGATGAAGAATAAAACTAATACTCATGCTTTTTCATACAAAGACATATCGATCAAGTCGCCTATGCATTTCTGTGCAATTGGACTGTTGAAACGGGTGCTGGGAAACCTTTGTCCTCGTACTCTATATGTGCTTCGGGAATGACAGCGTTACAGTGGAGTCTCTTGCAATGAAACTATGCTGCTGGGCTATTGTAAGGATGCACAGTTTTCAGACAGAACATGACCGGACGTGGTGATGTGGACTGCAACAGCAAGACTCCAAAATCGTTTTAACATAATTATTAAGTCCACTGTGTGTCAAATGAAGATACTGAAACTCGTGCAAAGCTGCTCTTATATCACATGGTTATTAATCAAATAGACTATATTGTTACGTCTCCGTTCGTTAGTTAATTTTCCGTAAATTCGTTCCGACGAAACTTTAGCAACACAAGTCCTTTC
>NW_013666129.1:386298-388660 GCF_000517525.1 Limulus polyphemus
GCTCGACTTCAACAATACTCCGTTCAATTACACACTCTCTGACTGCAGTTCAATTACTCACTGTCCCCCCGTCGCTTCGTGGCCAGTCTTATATATACAAGACTACACGATATCTAGTAATCTCCCGACAATTCACGAAGGTTCGAGAGTGACGTGGCGTGATACTAGTCACGTGACCTCGATGTCGTAACAATATTTAGTAAGGATAGCTCGTAGGCCTACATTTAATTAACTCATTAATTGGCTGTCAAAAGACCAAGTAGGCGTCGATACCGAGTTTAAACATATTGTCGCGCCACATAGAGCAAAAGTCGAACAGTGTTGTTATGAGATAGTTATTTTTAAACATAAGGAAGCTTTGTTTGCTTGTTTGTAATTAAGCACAAAGCTACACAATGGGCTATCTGTGCTCTACCCATCAAGGGTATCGAAACCCGGATTCTAGCAGACATACCGCTGTGCCTATAGGGGGCCATAAGAAAGCATTGTATTAACTCATTCCATTCGCCCGTTCCTTGTATGAATTTTGTCGTATAATTTTATTTGAAATGTTTCAAGTGATACTTAATCCAGTTGTGTTTTCTCTAACGTGATTGCCAAATTTGCATGTTCAAAGATGTAAAGTAAAACATGTATTAGTAGTTTTACAACTGAAAAGAAAAAAAAATTGTAAAAATTAGCATGAATATCTTAGGCTCACAGAATCGCGCAATCTGCTAGCAACATTTCAGTGTGTACTGAATCTGCCTCTAATCGTGGACTATTCTCCTATTTTCTCGATAGGAGTGAGGATTTCGAAAAAATATTTACAAAACACACAGCTGCTTATAACAAATGCCAGCCTATTTACGGCGTCAGGAAATTTGCATAAAATACGTGTGTATAAAATACGTGTTATGTATATAAAATATATAATATACGCATATTTTATATGTATAAATATTATAAAAAATCGTGATGTATATGAATAAAAAATTCAATATGGTTAATAGTGTCAGTAAGAATTCAGACCAAAAAGTCATCGGACAAGACTCTTCTATTACCTCCGAAAAAGCTAGAACTCTTGTAGACTTTTATATCCATACTAGTCCATACTATATCCAAAAGTCCGTCAAAATTTACGAGAAACCATTTTTGAATGATTAAAGAAAATTATATAATTTAACTAAAACGAATTTGTCTGAACCTCCAAAATGCGCCTACGCTTCACTTATTTCATCAATCTCGAAGTAATTCTTTAATCACCACATTTTTAGTAAAACTACGCACGAAAATGAAATGTTATCGTGAACAAAATTACGTGTGCTCTTTGAAAGAGACTTAAATAGCACTCTTCAGCCTTTCACTGTATTCTAAGTCAGAAAGTTGAAAACATTCCGACACAAATGTTCAACTTTCGCCTGTACAAAGGATACAAATAAAAGATATTTAGTAGTAATAAACGTTTATTTTGCTTTATGTTTTAAGACCAAGTAGATAATATATGTGTTAAAATACCAAAAGAATATTTATTAATTAACGTTTATTCACCACTAAAAACTTTTAAACACTGACTATAACGTTAGTTATAGTAAGTTTGTTTTGAATTTCGCGCAAAGCTACACGAGGGCTATCTGCGCTAGCCGTCCCTAATTTAGCAGTGTAAGACTAGAGAGAAGGCAGCTAGTCATCACCACCCACCGCCAACTCTTGGGCTAATCTTTTACCAACGAATAGTGGGATTGACCGCACTTATAACGCCCCCACGGCTGAAAGGGCGAGCATGTTTGGTGTGACGTATTTCGAACACGCGACCTGCAGATTGCGAGTTAAGTACCCTAACCACCTGGCCATGCAAGGTCAGTTTTGTAAGCCTATCGTAACGTAAGGTTTAGCTGAAATACTACTTGGTATCTTATGCTTTTGGCTAACTCATATGTCATAAAACTTCTGAATTAAACAATTTTACTGTTATATCATCAAAGTTATAAAAAAAAACCTTTCCAACAAATCAGCATGAATATTAAGCAGTTCAAGAAATAAAATAAAATAATTGCAAAATAGAATATAAAGTAATGGTAAAAAGTCGCCAAATTTAATTAACATTATTAATAAAACAAGAAAACGACGTTTTGGGCAACAGCCCTTCACCAGGTTACCAGTGGCAATGAAACTGTTAATATAAGGGTTAGGTTGAAAGAACAAATAACACGTGGCTTGAAGGCTCGAGAACATGTTTCTGAAGCTACAAATGAGGTAAGGGAAGTAACATATTGTTACGTCTCTGGTCGTTTGTTAATTTCCGGTATAAATTCTTCCCGAGGAACTTCAGCGATACAAGTCCTTTCTTAAATAAAACTAGTTTATTCTTTCTCAATACAAC
>NW_013666129.1:389554-391067 GCF_000517525.1 Limulus polyphemus
GACTAAAATGTTTTTTTATACTTTTATCGTGTCTGTAACTGACAAGTGGGTTTTTTTAAAAATGTTGGAAGTTATGGGTTCGTCAAGTGAGGATGTTGAAGTTTTATTTGATGATTTGGGCAACTTTAGAGGTATTCGAGAGTTTGTAGACTTGGATTTAGGTGTTAGGGTGTATTGTCGAGTTCCAGAATAGGCGCGTTGGGCTGTTTTTTTTAGCATTCAACATAAAAATCACAGTTGGCCTAAGAACAATCAAGTGATAGTTTTATTGCTGAGTTTTGTTGTATATTGTTGAACATTACAACAGTAGGAGCGTTCTCGACAGTGACAAAGGAAAGAAGCCTTTTATAATTAGTGATGACGAAAATGGTGTGGTTGAAATAGTATTATTTTACACTTCTAATTTTTGAAAATCTCTAAGAAACTAGATTAACAGCGTAGTGCTAAATATATAATAGACCTAACATGTTGTTACAACAGCGGAAGTCACGTGACGCTACTGGCTGTGCGAGGAGTTTCTCGAATGATCATGAATTTCCTAGTGCGTTCGATAGGCCCTCTTCTTTAGTATATAAGCCTGGCAGAGAAGCCAGCGATAGATAGATAATTAAAGAAGCGAACAGTAGTGACGGTAAGTAAAGTGTGTGAATCACTGATTTATAGTGTGTATTATAAAAGTTGTTAAGTTTAAAGTGACGAGAAACGTACTCACTGTGGAATTACTGTGTACTAAAAGTTTGTATTGAGGAAGAATAAAGTGGTTTAATCAAGAAAGGACTTGTATCGTTCTTCGGAAAGAATTTCTACCGGAAATTATCAAACAAGCAGATAGGTAACAATGTCTTATGACAAGTACAGTTAGCCAGCTTGTAAAAGGCATTTATACCGTAACTGCTGTAACCATACATTTACTTATAACTTTGATTAACTTTAATCTATAGTTTACATACACACCAGCACACATCATTGCCGTTATATTTTATATTCACAATTATTATCTATTTTTTTCAGATTTTGCTAATGTTCTAATCCGAAACATACTCCATCTGGTCGAGGTCATGTGCCAGTTCCATTCCTAGGCCATACTTTCTGTTGGATGATCCAGACATTAAGAGTATTTGCTATTCCATGGTTTAAGTTGTATTTTTATTTTACTTTACCTTTACGCGGAGCAGAGTAATTTAAGGACACCCGAGATCTAATTTTATGATTGTTCAGCTGCAGAAAGATGAAGTGAGAATGTGTCTTGATGTTTTAAAGCAGGTGTATTTGTTTTGACCTGGAATGGACAGATGTACCTGTGAAGCCTAGCTCCCTTTTTCTGCTGATCGTATGCGCATATTTCTTTCTCGCTAAACAAAGGAGCCATACCTTGTTTTTCGATTTAAGTACTGATTTATCTATTCATTCACTTCAATTTCCATCACAACGGAATTGTCTCACCACTTATACGATTTGTCATTCTTATACATCTTGTTCTTTTGTTGATAAAGTATTTGTTCTATTTCATCTT
>NW_013666129.1:391077-391992 GCF_000517525.1 Limulus polyphemus
CTTCCGCTGTCGTAACAATATAAAATAAAAATATAAAAAGTATAAAAATTGTATAAATAAAATTAATCGTTGTAAATAAACAACAAAAAAAGAAACATAGAACAAAAATACAGGCAACAATGTAAGAAAATGAATGAAAACGTGCATCAGGTAATATTGTTCAAAGGGGTACAAGAATAAAAGGTATGGGAACTAAATAGAGGTGAAGAACGACGGTGAATAGAAAGGAATGAAAGGGTAACAAAAGTGGGTGAATGAAGTGAACGGGCTAGGGAAGAAAAAGAGTGCGAACATTGAACGAAAAGGTTGTATCCACTAAATGTCAGTGTAAAAAAGTATAGAAAAAGTGTAAGGTAGGGAAATGGAAAAAATAAAGTTAAAGGAAAGAAAACTAACTCTCCATTCATTCCAGAGGGATTAACAGTGCCTAATCTAAAAATCAAACGTTTTTCCAGGCGTTCTCTTTGAGTTACAGTAGATGGAGCAAATGTGAGTCCGATATGCAATGTGAGGGGTTATTAAAGTGTCTATCTGTGGGTTTTGTAGTGTCATTATCTCTTATATAAAACAGATTTTCACGTGAACGATCCCCTAAGTGACGACCCGTTTGACCAACGTATAGCATGTTGCACTTTTTACAGCATACACAGTATATCAGGCTCGTTGAAATGCAAGTGAATGATTGTTGAATTAGAGATTTCCCATTGGGGCCAGATATGGATGTTACAGTGTTACAGAAATGCGTCACCTGCCAATATGGTATGCGACAACAAGCTGTACCCAGGTTCACACTAGGGTTAGATTTCTGGATGACACTGTGGACTAAAATGTTTTTTATACTTTTATCGTGTCTGTAACTGACAAGTGGGTTTTTTTAAAAATGTTGGAAGTTATGGGTTCGTCAAGTGAGGATGT
>NW_013666129.1:392992-395528 GCF_000517525.1 Limulus polyphemus
TACACCCTGATTATTTGTCCACCTCATATGCACTTTCCCTTAAAAGCTTACAGAAATTTTAAAATAATAAACGTAAAATACATACACACGTCAGTTATATATCGAACACATTCATTAAGTGATCAAGGGGAATGATTCGAACAATGCGATAACAAAGACTGGTTCTACCCTTGATACTGTTGCGTCATCGAGGTCACGTGACTGGTGTGGCGCCCTCTAGTTTCTAGAACTATCTTGTTTCTTCACGAATGCTCTAGTATTTACTAGATGTAGGGTAGTCGGGTATATAAAAGAGGGGAACAACGTGACGAGGTAATGTAATGTGTGTGTAGATAGTGAGTAATTGAACTGCAGTCAGAAGTATTATTGACGTTCGTTGTTATAGCGTTTGTTTAGCGCGATTGTTGAAGTTGAGTATATCGGTAAAGTTATATTCAGAAAGAATAAACCAGTTTTATTAAGTAAAGACTTGTGTCGTTAAAATTTCGTCGGAACGAAGTTACAGAAAAATCAATTAACAAACGGAGACGTAACAATACTTTTTCGGGCTCAGAATTTCAACCCAAACGACCAACGAGTGAAATTTTGAATGTAATTATAGGCAAAGAAATATTAGAATCATAAGAAAAATTAAGCGGGAGGGGGTGTGGGGGCTTGTCTCGCCGTTTGAACATGCTCTTGTTTTATAAACGATTTCTTTTTTCAAGAATTATCATTCAATATCTAAGGTTTAGGGAATAATGCTTAACTAGTTATGAAAAGCACACCGCCAAACAGAAATCTCTCTCAGACCTAGGTGTACAGAGAAAACATGAAAGTATAATACTGGCATAAGAAAATTCATCCAAAATCGCCTATAATAATAAAAAATAAAACGTGACATTGATATAGCGCAATGAAAATACTCTAAAATATTATTCATGTGATACTTAAGAGCACACTTCAACTTTCAAATTTATTAGGCTTATTACTTAGTTAAGTTGACGCTGTCACTACCATGGTCACACTATGCATCACCTTAGTTTTAGCCTTGAAAAGTGTCATATTAACAGTGTGAATTGGGAATTTTGTACTATCATGAATATAAGGTACTCATCCTTTCAAACTTCACCAGTGCCAGAGTTTCAGGAAAGAAATGAAACATTACAGTAGGTTTTTTACCTGTACATAAAAATAAATCTGGTACTCCGAGTTGTTTTTAAACGTTTTAGTAGCCGAATTAACTAAAGTCTCGTACAGACCTATACTAAGCCTACATCTACGCGGGTTAACCAATCAAAGTTTTATTAGGCCTATTTTCTGTCACAAAAAGCATACTTTTATCGATTTAGAAAATCTCAAAGTTGGTTATCCAATTTTCCATAGCTGTGACAAATGTCAAACTTAGTTACGTAATTTTTTGAAACTCCTTTTAAGCAGAAAAAAGAAAGGGTTTAAAATTATTTTAAATAATAAACTAGAATTTGCCCCCCCCCCCAACTTAGTCCTTATTTTAATGTGAATATGATTTTTTGAATGAGCTGTGAAGGCGAATTACTCAAATTATAAAACAAATTAATAGGTGTTTCGTTTATACTATGATTTTATAATAAACACACAAAAACTGCAATAGGGATAAGCCAACATTTATTGAGCAAACCCAACTTTGGTGATGTAATTACACTAAAGTCCTCTACTATTTACTAAACAACTGATTATGGGACTTCTGTGAATTTTTTTTTATTTATTATTTTCCAAACAATAAGTTATGACACTGTTCTGTACACAAATAAAAAAAGTGGCATTGACTAATTTAGCAGACCCTCACAGATGCAAACATATGTACATACAAGCACTTACTCCTGGAATATACAGCAATCTTGATGTTTAAACACAGCTTCAGTTAATTACCTATTCACACTTTGTATATAGCTATGGATAAATCATGTTGAAAAAGCTTTACAAAATTGCAAGATTGATTATTTGGAACTCTATGATATAGTTTATTAGCAGCACGATAGAGTACAATTTACCAAGTAGTGACTAAATGCTAAATCTTACTGAAACTAGTGTCCACACATTCCTGTTTACATCTCACTGTAAGTTAAAAGCTTTAAATTTTGCAAGTTTGTAGGTCACTCTATAAATTAACAATGTTAGGTAGGTGCCTAGGAATAATTCCTTATAGTTACACTTAGAAAAAACATCAGTTTATACAACTTTAAATAAAAAACTAAACATTTAGGAAAGATAGTTCTAACCATTTGTCCAAATTTTATTTTTCCATTTGTCTACATATCTAGTACTAGACATTTACATCACCACAGATATAGTGATAATTAAAAGTGAGCTTCACATTCATCAGTGACAACACATAAACGTAAGGCTGCTAATACTTTATTTCCCTTTACAAAATTTATTCTTGACATTTGCTTTATAAGAAAATTCACACTTAACTATTTCCACATACGATTGTTAAAAATAATTCCATTAGTACACCAACATCCATCTTAACAAGGAATTTTTAGAAGAAATTATTAAAAAAGTATCACGTTAC
>NW_013666129.1:396069-404687 GCF_000517525.1 Limulus polyphemus
AATATATATATATATATATATATATATATGTATAGGTTTGCTATACTCTTCCTCTAGTGCACTAACAAGGTTTTATCTTGTAAGAACCATCACCTCCATATGACGTTTGGTGCAAGATGACCTTCAAATTCCAAAAAGCGTTAGTTTTCCAGCTATCAAGTATTACAATATAAACCTAAAAAGCTTCAAACCCTGTAGAAGCAACCTCCACATAGATATTTAAGTTCCTAAATGCATGTAACCTTCAGTACTATAACACCTACCTTTTTTAGCCAAATGTCATCCAACTTATAAAAAAAAAAAAGTAAATAAGGTTCATTAAATATAAGAACAAATTACATTTGATAAAATAACCATTTTAGTAATAGTTCATAAGAACAAATTCATACACAAGACATTAGTAATTATTGCAAAAAATGAAAATATTGGAACTTCTACTTTAATACTGGTGTAATTTTGATTACAAGTTTACAGAATGAACATTTGAAAAATAGCTTTCATCTTTTCAGTAACACTATTTTAAATTTCACAAATCTTAAATTATATGCTAGCAATCATGTAACTTTGTGCTTAGTTTCTCAGTGTTCACAGTTCTTTCATTTAAAAACAAGCAAGTTGCCCTTTAAAAAAAGTAATATAAAATAGATTACAAAGACCCAGAGCTTATGTCAGTTTTATTAGAAATATATAGTAAGTAAGTAGTCCTACGTCAATAAAAGTTATTTTTATTCACTCTTCAACTAGCTTCTCATCTGGCCAAAATTGTTGTAATAATTCCAGACTAACAGCACTTTTCTCTATCATCTTGTAACTTTCAAAACACTGCAAAAGCTACAACCATATCAAAGCAAACACTAAGCTTTAAACCTATTATTAGAAAAGCCAAGCAACAAACAGTACCACAGCAATTACAAGCTATTGTCATATTTAAAGTGACCCTCAAAATTAATTTCAATGTAACAAAAGGCACAGATTTTTCATATCTCGTATATCACCAGTCTTGTCATGCTTTTAATAACGAGGAGTACTGACAACCTTACTACACGAGATGAATGAAGCATGTGATGAAGCTAAAGGCAAAGAATGTTTGGTAGTAGCAATTCCAAATATTGGTTAGAATTCATGATAGTCACCTAGGAAGGAGGAAGTAATATTCTGTACTGGTGTAGATGTGCTTTACTAGATGATGAGGTGTGTTTCCACTACTTCCCATTTCCTACTTCATCTGATTCTAGGTCATCTTTGGTTCTATGCTACTGCAACTAGAATATAAGCTAATAATCTGAGCACATTAAGGATTTCAAGAAAGACTTTCTAAGTTTCCAGATGAGGTATTGGATGATGAATAACTTAGGTTTTCTTCTGGTTGATTCACAAGATGGGAATACTGCAAGAATTCTAAGGATGGATTTTTTTGCAAACAGTGTCTAAAGCAGGAGGGTGCACTGCCAGAACCGAACAAACTAAAGTTTCTCTTAGTGTTCATTATTGGTACTGGAGCACTTTTACTGTTGGAAATCTGGAAATGTGGTTGGTATGGTTCTACTGGTGAGCTTCCAGCAGAATGGAAGGATCCTGATGATGAACTCAAAGAAAGCTCTTTGGGCTTTGGTGAAAATCTATGGGTGTTGTAAAAGTGTGGTTTTACTTGACCACCTTCAGGGATTGATCTACCAGCATAATCTACACCATTCTGCTGGTTTGAATCCAAGCAAGATGTTGGTGTAGCACACTCATTATGTCGGAAACCATCTGTATTTGGAACACTGCTTTTATGACGTTTAAAAGCAGCTAACTCAAGTTGATGTCGTTGCTTCAACTCTTCTCTTTCTCTTTTTTGTCTAAAAGCAAAGTTTCAAAAGCTTCAGAACAAGACAAAATTAAACCCTTTTCAAGCATCAAAAATTGTATTCATGATAGATATGCAAGAGCTAGAACTTTGTAAAATACCTTAAAATTATTTGTTAATGCTTGCATATTGATAAATTTAAGTTTTATGAATATATAACCATGAAATAACTACTTTTAAATATTTAATGCAGTATTAAGATTTACTAGTCAATATAAGTAATGCTAGAGGCTTACTTTTCCTTTAGACTGTCAACAGAACTATAAGTACCATTAGAACAGGATGGGTGTATTTTCAGATAAAGAAACTAGCACTTTGGAAGCATGTAAAACTATCAGATATATTTCAGTTTCACTTATTTTTGAAGCATGAGTTTAAATTCAAAACTATTTAAAATAAAAAACCATTGGACTTTTAAGATCTCATATAAAATGTCATTTTTAAAAAAGGGTGGAGGTTGGGAGTAACATGTAGTAGAATTATCAGGGTGGTTATTATTCTACTTTAAGGATTTTTTAGAACTTCTAAAGGTTGAAGAATGGTAGGTAATGTTTAGTAGAAATATATTTTTTGGGTGGCTTGATTTTATCTTATTTCTACTTTTGACTTTATTAAATCTCTTTAAGGGTAACTGCCTTCCCACAACTGGATGCAGACAGTGAAAGGCAGTAAGAGTTGAGACATTGTGGATGTAAGCACTCAACTCTGTACCCTTAATGAATTTTCCATGACTGTTAACTGGTTTATCATCTGTTTTTTGGATTTTGTCTGACAGATGGAGATTGCCTATGGTAATAGCACCCAAAAGCATTGGGGATATCCCATTATGACTTTTGGAATATGACTATAAATTGCAATTTTTTTTTGTTAAATTTTTCTCATATTAAGTTCATTGTTTTATAGTGTTAATTTTGATTGCCCATCTACAATTAATGTAACTGATATAATAGTATTGAAGCTATTCCTTTTATATATTCTCTTTCCTTGGATGCACTGCTACATAATTTCCTGTACATGCCACCTGCCTTGAACAAAGCTCCCATCCATACTCGTGTCAACATATATTGTGCCAGGCTATGATGTAATCACCATTGCACTATAACTCTCCACCAGTTGAAAAAATGAACAAAAGAAAATAACACTTTAGTTTCAAAAATTCTACTCACCTCTCTGAACCACAAAGATGCATAGAAGCTTCTTTCTGAAAATATCATTCAAAAGAGGAAACCCAAGGAGTGTAACCCCCACCACCACCCATCTCAAACAGAGAATATTCCTTCCTAAATATTATTGTGGTAATCATTGACAGAAAAGGGGTAAAAGAAAGTGTCACTAAGGTAGGCAGAATGTGAGATTGCTCAACCAGCAGTAATATCACATGCAACCAGCTGAGCATAAGTGTGTAGTGTGGCTGTGGCTACAAGTCAGTCTGTTAGACATTAGACAAATATATATGAGAGATACTCACTACAATCACTTGCAGGAAGTAGCATTCCCAGAGATGTTAGGGTAGACACACATCTGGTGCTGCAGTTTATTTGTTTTTAAGTACAGAGCAAATTGGAAGACATAACAGACACTACTGAAGCAGTCTTGCAGAAAACCTCACCTCAACAGTAGGCACTGAACAGAGAAGATGGGTTTAACAATTTACACATTCCCCACTCAATTCAGATTTCACGAAGGCATTCTCAGCTACAAGGTGGGTTTCATTGGCATGAAATAATGGATAGAAAGACCTAAGAGTGGTAAAAGGTAGGCAAAAGAAAAATTAAAAACAAATAGCAATATTCACCTCCTGAGAGCTTCTTGATAGACTGGAGGAAGACAAAAGCTAGAAGCACAAGAAACTGCTACGTGATGTAGGTAATGTTAGGTGTTGTCCACATTTCAGCCTGTGGGAAGTCATCCAGATTATGTCAAGAGGGTGAGAGAAGCTATGAGAGAACAAACCTAATGGGAGGTGAGAAGGTAGTGTACAGGCATCCTCACCCAAAGATAAATACATCAACTGGATGATTTAACAAACTCACCTAGTAAAGTTGAAAGTGAAAAGTCATGAGAAGAGGAAGTATTCCATGGCAAGTTTTCACAGAATGAGGCAGTTTGAGCAAGATGACAACAAACAGCCTAAACCAGACAGAAAAGATAATTGAGGAAGAACAATTTTATAAAGAAATGGAAGGGAGAATAATGGGAGAAAATACCTGATCATCATCTCAGGCAGTGCAAGGCTTCTAAGAAGCAGTTAAGAAATAAAATAAAACAAAAATTATTCCCGTAATAAAGCTGTATGAGATGTCCAAATGTATAAATATCTGAATGATGTCTTCCACAAGCAAGCAGAAGAAAATACAACTTCAAGAACAGAATACATGGAACAGAAGGCCAAAGATCCAAACAGAAAATCAGTGAGAGCCTGGAGAACAATGAAGAGGTTTAAAGAGGTTGGACTAGGTAAAAGTGATGAATGATTACAAGTCTCGAAAATGTCTGTCAGAATCAGAAAATGAAAGAAAAGGGCTGCTTAAGAGGTGAAAGGTGATGGACAATGTCTCACTATAACTGCCAATTGACATGAATAAACCTCTGTCTAAAAGCCAATTAGATAAGATAAAGTATAATTACCAGGTGGAAAGGAGTGGAAAAGGGACCAGAGACAGTAAAGAATCCAGTTATGGATGGTTGGCAAGAATGAGACAGAAAATGGGATACTCTGCAATAAAAAGACTGACAGTCTTCCAAAGCACCACAAAAATAACACATGTGAAGCCAAAGACACAACATCCCTCATGAAAGATGTATATCTGTGGCCAATGTAGAAGGGAACTCCACAGAAGTGGAAGAAGATCCTAGTTGTCAAAAGGCACAAGAGAAAACTGACTGCAGGTAGAAGAGCAGCAATAAGAAGGACCAAGTGATGTTGCAAATGAGAGGACACATGGATAAAAACAGAGGATAGACATAAAGAAACATGTTTACCAATCCTGGCTCTGAGCATTGACAACCAGAGCTGCAGAGTCTGAGATTGGAAACCATAAGAAAAGACTGGTATTGAGAGGACTTGCAAAGACATCGATTAGAGGACACTCAAAGTTGGATAAAAAAAATTCAATGAACCACCAAAAGGATGAAGATATCACTCCATGGGAAGGATACCATCCATACAAGACAAGGATATGACAAGTTGATAAATGATGGTTGCAGGATCAAAAGCTAAGTTTCAAGAAAGAAACCAAAGGTTCCAAGAACAAGTGCCACCCTGACATTTGAAGTGCGACTCAACTGTGTAATTATTGGGGCAATCAAGACAACAAGGGAGTAGAGAGGTGGATGGAGAGTCACAAGGGCTGACAAAGAATTCTGGGACATGTTCCATTAATTGCATGGTTGCTCAGGATCTACTGAAGGGCTGCATATTAGCATGCCCAAGAGGGATAAAGGATTTGAGGGTTGTCAGTCTCAAAAAGTGAGAGAACCTCTTGTAAAAGTACAATAGATCCAAGTGTCTTGGAAACCAGAATATCAAGTCATGAAGATGCAGAGGTGACAGCTAAGCTTGTCCTGCATGTAAATTGAGAAAGATGTCTAGATGAACCAGATACTGAGTAAGGATCAAGACAAAGTTGAAGCACCTTACCAGCCAATCCAGATAAGACATCTTCCAAAGAAAGTAGGTTGCCTCCACAGCAGCTCTTACATGAAGGCAGCAGGAACCAATTATCCATATAATAATGGAAGTAAAGAACCAAAGAATGCATACATTGTGTAAATGCACAAAAAACTGAACTGAAAACAAAGGGTCATGGTTATCACAAAGAGAATGGCCCAGAACTAAAAAACCTTAGTGTTGTGGACAATCCAGACAAATCAGAAAGTGAAGAAATACATTGAAAACATCAACTTTGGTCCTTCACAACCCAAGAAAGAACATTCATGTCATTGAGAAAAATCACCCATCTTGAGTTAAGGATTGTCGAGAAAGAGGTTCATGTATCAAACTGATGACAGAATACCAATACTCTGTCTTTTTTGAAGATGACAAAAACAGGAATGAAAACGAAAAGGCACTTACATGACCCAAAAATCATTGGTTAAGAGAGTCCAAAGATGCACAAATAGGGAGAGATGCACTTTCACAGGACCAAATCTGAGAGGTGGCACACAATAAAAAATTTGTGTGATCTGCAATGGCCAGCCCTACAATAGAGTGGATGGTGAGAAGGAGCAGTAGGACAAAGAATAGATAGGGGCAACACTAGGCAACTCCTGAGGATGGAGAACCTCTGGGGGAATCTACAATCTTCTAAGGCAGGAAACCAAAGAAGACTGCTGGTGAGCAGCTTCAGCATGAGAAAATGGGAAACATCTTCAAAGATTATCACAAAGTACAAAGGAAATGTGCAAGATGGAGGTCTTGATTAAAAAGAACAGCAGTGCACACCTGAAAGGAAGGAATCTCAACCCCAAAACAAAAAAAACCATGCCAACATGGACACAAGAGTAGAATAGATCAAAAACCATGGCATCAAACAAGTAGGAACAAGTGTCCCCGTCAAAACTGTCAGTCACTATGGAAATCCTCTGAGAGAAGGTGAAAGGAGCTGCACAATGGTAAGATGGAGTAAATAGAGGATATATAATGGCTGGAGACGGCTTAAATGGGTAATGAAGAAAAACTTTAATATAACTTTAACATGACAGCAAATGTACAACGTTTCGACAAGGTTTTGTCATCATCAAGTTTATGTGTGTGAGATTTATTTATAGACTTCAAAAACAAAACGAAAAAAATGTTCCCTGCATCTGTTGTGTATAATCAAAACTGTGGAAAATCAAATGCCTTAAAAACCAGCATTCATACTAAATTAAAAAGTTAGTTTGTGCTAGTAACTTCATTAATCAACTTGGTGATAGAGGAATTTGTTGTTAAAGTCATGAAACACAACAATGGTGGCTGCAACAAAGTTTAGGTAGTTGCATTGTATGTTGTGATTTACTTTCTTTTATGGGATACAATTTTATTGATTTTTGTTACCATAATTTCTTAAGATATGGTACTTTGTTTTATTTCCCATAAAAATAGTCCATTTATACTGATAGATAAATTTTAAACCTATCTTCACATATTAATAACTTCAAATAATTACACAGGCCTGTGAATTTACACTCATAAAAATTGTTTTGGTTTTAATAACAGATTCCATAACTCAGCTGTGCAGATTTTGAAAATATTCTTCTTTTTTTTCCTATCACAAGAATTTTTTTTACAAATTAGGAAGAAAAAAACTTGGATGAAATTATTATTTTGGTTACCACAATGAACATTTTTCTATACATATACATTTTTATTATGTTTGTTAACAAAAATACAAACAAACTAAAGAAAAGGGAAGAACATTGATGTCAAACAAATATGCATTCTCATTCATCCTGATTTTTTGTGTGAAATCTAAATCTTTTAGTCTCAAAGCTGTGTTATGGTCTTTTGCATTACGACATTTTTTGTGAAAAATCTATACATGGAGAAAAATGGATATTTTCAAATTCAGCGTACAGGAATTACTGTAGAACATATAAAATTTCAAGACAATAAAACTATCGCAGGCCTGTGTTATTACCTGCAAGTTTCAGTTGTGCAACAACTGCTAGGTAAAACTTTCTTATATACTCAAACAAATAAAATGGAAGTTGGAAAATGTCTAATTCACGATATAGAGAAAATTTTAAACAACCTAAGTATCTTTCAAGGTAAACTCCACACAAACCAAGCCAAATATATATACAAACACACACGCATAACAAAATGTGTTTAACCAACCTAATTATTTAAATATATAACATGTACCTTTTCAAAATCTTCAAATATTCACCACTCAGTTCATCATCTTCAAAATCAGAATCCTGCTTTTCATCATCATCCAATGTATCCTAAACAAAACAGAAATGTTAAGGTCTAAAAAAACGTTGATTGCTAAGGAATATTACAATGCTATTTGAAGTTCACAATTCTTGATAAACCAAATATAAGCTATTATTTTTCTGCCTCAAACCAAATTTAAAAAAATAAATAAAAAGAACCTAAAAATTGTTTACAAGTACTGTAATGAGACTGATACAATATTTTCCTAAGAAACTTCAGTGATTTCAAACATACCTACATTTATTTTACAGTATTAACTATTTACTCTGTACAGTGAACTTGTGTTATAAAAAACAATATGCAAGTAAAGACAAGTGACTTTGAGGCTTTCACTACTGAACCATAAAGCTAATTTTGATTGTGCTATACCTGTTGATGAGTTACAGACACAGAAACTGTTGACAGTTGAAACTATTATTATTTATAAGAAATAAACAATAAATCAAAAACTGAAAACAAATATGAATCTGTATTCATATATTAACAAAGCAAAACTATTATACAAAAATTCCCTACGTAAAATACTATTAACTCAACGATTCAATATAGTTTTAAACTTATGTTTAGAGTATTATAATACTTTAAACAATGCAAATATCATAATACTGGTAACAATTTTCAATGCTAATTAGCATATGATTGAAAAAAAAAAAGGATAGCTAAAAAATCACAAGCACTTAATGAAAATAGAAGAATCCGCTGAAAAGGAACAATACCTGATTTAAGCAAATAAAAGAATGAGCTAAAACAGGTGATATAAATAGAAAAAGTTCAAATAGACAAACAGATTAATATTAAAAAGTGGCAATTTAAATTAAAGAATTAGCTCATGTTGAACATATTGTA
>NW_013666129.1:405693-408476 GCF_000517525.1 Limulus polyphemus
AAATCCTCTGAGAGAAAGTGAAAGGAGCTGCACAATGGTAAGATGGAGTAAATAGAGGATATGTAATAGGCCAAAGGGGGGGGGGGACTTCAAGAGATTTATGTTCAAGAAATGCAGATGGATCATAGCCACAGTCCAAAGCAAAGAGTAACAAAGGCTGACTTGGTACAGCCCATACTTTGGAGAGGAAAGTATCAGCATGAACACAAGTCTGAGGAAGGGAGAAAAAGTCAGAAGACAAAGGCTCAGGAAGCAAAGGAACCTGAGACTTATCTAAAACTACTGGAGAAAGAATGTCATATTTGAGTAAAAAAAGAGTTGCAAAGCAAGAAGGCAGGGGTACTAGTTCCTCTTCAGAAGAAGCAATTGAAAGTGGTGTTTGAAGTCATCATAAGACAAGACAGGGTCAACAACAGAAACAGACAGACATAGTACCTGAACTTGAAAAAATTATGCTCATGGTGACTAATGCACATGGAGAATTTATTGTCATTCTAATGGTGGAGGACTAATATAATGATAATTACGTTATAGGCTGGCACAATACACATTAATACATATCGGCTTGTGGCACATGCAGAAAATTACACGGCAGTGCATGCAGGGTAATAGCTCTTTGTGATATAGAGGGGCAAGTAGCATTTCTGAAAAAATTAACTCTTAAAAAGCCTGGGTACTACTTGATGACATACTTTTTGACATCTTACTCGAAACTTCTATGTTTTTCTTGTTATATGTAATATTGTTGTTACTAGAGGGCTAGTTATTTTATGATTTTTCTGTCACGTTATAAATACATGCAAATACAGAATTAAGTACGTTGGTAAAAGTGAAAAAAGTGAAGGTAGATTGTATGATTGTAAGGTTAGCCATAATGGGCAATATCTAAAGTGAGTTGCACAGTTTTTATTGTCATAACATAAATAGAGGAGAATAATTTGTCTTGTCAAAGGGTGTTCTAAAGTAATTGAACCGACCTGGATACAACTGTGGTAACCAACAGTTAGTGGTGATTTTGAACTGAGTTTCACAGCTTGTATTGTAACAGAGATAGAGAACAATCATTTTTGTCAACTGGGTTCTAAAATAATTGAACCAGCCTGTGTGGAATTTTGACATAAAAGAGAATTATTGAGCTCTGGATACAACTGTGGTAATCCATGGGATAACACAAGTGAACTTATCACTGATTGTATTGTGATAAAAATAGAGAAGAAATAATTCATCTTGTCAATTGTGTTCTAAAGTAACTGAACCAGTCTGTGCAGACTTCTGACAAAAAAAGATAATTATTTAAAGATCTAGATTCAACTGTAGTAACCAATAATGTTATGAATTGCTTTTGTATATACATTTGACTTGTTCTGAATATATTATTTTAAAAACAAATGGATTATTTACTGTCCATTTATTGTTGAAATTTATCGTCAACAAGTCAGATACCTACTGTCAAGAATCGCAGCCCATATAAAAACCTGACATGCAGAAGCTACATAATGTCATTTGTTTATTCATGTTTGTAAAAATTTGCAGCTTTGAAAATTTCACAGGATTTCATTGAAATAGTTTTTTCTTAGAAACTATTCAATATTGTTACCTTTGTTGTACGTTTTTTATTGATTATTTTTATGTCTTCCTACATTATTCTTCCAATAAAGTTTTAAATTTGTAAAACTGTAAATTTTTTTATTTGTTTTGACTAAAAAAAATACTATGCAGTTTCACTGTGTTTATGATGACTGGCATAAAATAAATAACTTTTATATCATATCAAACAAGCTAACTTGGGCTAATTAAAGCCTAAAACTGCAGTCCAGTCAAAAAAACTTGATACAGTTAAATACTAAATAGTTTTAACTAAGCCTACCTCATCTTGTTCCAAGCTTTAAATGAAAAAATAAGGACAGTAATTGGGGTGGAAATTGTTCCCAAACATCTTTTTATCTAGCAACATAGCGACAAACAAATCTTTTATTACTTTATTTGACCTCAACACAAATCTTGGCCAAACTGTAAACCATATTGGCTTGTACATTTTGAAAAGAACAAAAATAGCTTTCCTTACACAGTCAGAGCACTAGCCTGTGACTTATCAAAGCTAAGAAATACAAAATTACATCAATTGTGCCTTCAAAGCAGAATATATCCATCCAGGTAAGAAATTCATTAAACAAGGTTATTGAATTTTACCATCTCTTTCTTTATATCACACTATTCTTTGGTGTTTATGTAATAGTTCAAATGCAACTACATCACCAAGACACAAGAGGTATCCACCTGAAACCATTTTGAAACTTCAGTGAACCTTACAGGTTTATTATTCTCCTATATGACTTGACAGCATTCAATTTTACATATAAAAATTGTTTATTGTACTGACTGTGTTATGAGTGTATGGAAAACTTCAGTATTAATAAATTACTTACAAATTAAGTTTAAGGGGAATGAGGTTAATAACTACAAAGGTTCATTAAGCTTGGCATGAAAAGAAGTCTTAACACTTACATTTTTTTTCCTTTTATTAATACTTGTACTCTTGCTAATTACAAGTAAATAGACCAATAAATAGTGACATGACCGACATGAATTACTAAACTGGCTAAAACCTTTGCTACTATAAATATTCCCAGTTAGGTCTACATGTCAATAATTATGTGATGAAAAATTCCACTAACAAAAACTAATGTTTGACTATTTACAACTTATTGAACTTAATTACTTCTATAGTTATGGTTCCCCCCCTACTTAATAGAATGTTTTTTTTTTCTACAAGTTTATGTGTG
>NW_013666129.1:409476-415500 GCF_000517525.1 Limulus polyphemus
TTTCAATGCTAATTAGCATATGATTGAAAAAAAAGGATAGCTAAAAAATCACAAGCACTTAATGAAAATAGAAGAATACTGGTAACAATTTTCAATGCTAATTAGCATATGATTGAAAAAAAAAGGATAGCTAAAAAATCACAAGCACTTAATGAAAATAGAAGAATCCACTGAAAAGGAATAATACCCGATTTAAGCATATAAAAGAATGAGCTAAAACAGGTGATATAAATAGAAAAAAGTTCAAATAGACAAACAGATTAATATTAAAAAGTGGCAGGTAATGATCCCAAGTTAAAGTGGTTAGTAAATAGTGCAAAGACTGAAGATCAACCGAAAGAAGTGATTTTATATTGAAAACAGAATGACAAAAAAAACCAGAAAGAATTCATTGATATATGCTAAAGACAACATCAATCCAAAAAACAACTGAAAGTATGAATGAATAATTGAAGACAATCAGTTAAGACTGCAAGTACTGAATGGTATATACTGAATACAAAAGCAGCTAAAAACATATCAATTGAAAAATAGTGAACCCATTTGAAGCTAAGAAACAAAGTACCAATTCATGTTTAAGGTAAAATTAACTGAAAAGCTGTAAATATTGAAGAAAGGAGCAGCAAATAAATAAAGTTACAAATATTGGTCAGTATGTATTAAAGGCATGATAAGGGAGAAAGCTGCAAGTATTGATTGATGTGTATACGAATGTAAGAATAGTTAAAAACTGAAATTGTTGACTTGTTATAAACAGAATTAGTGGATAACTAATGATCTATTAATGTACTTTAAACACTGACTGGTAACAGCAGTAAACTTGGGAATACAGCAATGACAGAATTAGATAGCAAGAATGTAAGAATCAATTGATACTGAAAACTGATTTAGATTAAAGCTGCAGATTCTGTCGTATCTACAGGATTGGCAGAGCAAAATACCCAAAGCACCAATATATGTGCACCAGGAAAATAACAAGTATACATTTAAAGGCTGTGAGCATTGTACTCATACAGCAATAGCAACTTTACACAGATGTTTGAATGAAAGTAGTAATAACATTTAGCAATTACTCAACTTCACAAATTGAAAACAGATCTTATAGACTTGAAAGGTAAACTTGTTAGAAAGTGGTAACCAAATGCAAAACATTGCTGTTAAGAAAGAAATGCTTAAATAATCTTATAAGCACAAAAAAATGTAAAGTTTGGAAGAGTTATAAAGCATACACATTTGCAAATGAAGGTTGCAGATTTTCAAGAATTTGCCAAGACAGAAGAGTAGAATCTGGAGATTTTTTTTTCTCTTTTTTTAAAACCTTGCTGGCTTACCAAAATCTGTCCAAATGGCATACAGCATCCAAGGTTCAAGTTTGTTTTGCAAACTTGAGATGACATGTGGTTTCTTGATGACTTGGATAAATCTGACAAAAGTTTGTGTTCTAATTTTTTATCAAGGCTATAAGAAGAGGTGTGAAAAGAACTTACAGGCTCTAAAATTGTAACATTTGGGACTCTACTATATTCCAGATAATTTAAGGATGTTTCAGTTTTAGTTCTATACAAGTTAGTAGATTCTAAGACTCTTTGCCTTTGTGAAGCATTTATACCAATATTTCTACAAGAGACCTTTTCAGTTTGGGTTTGAGCATCTCTTAAGATTAATGAAACTGGAGTGATTGGTACCAACTCATTTTGAAAAAGGTGGTCCTCATGAGTGAAAGGGTAAGACATTAGCCGAGTAGAGATTTCATTTTTTCTTTGAAACAGTGAAGGTTCATGACCTTCACTCTGTAGGTTAGAAGGCAAGTTATAAAGTTGTGGATGATCACTCCTGGTAATTCCCATTATCTTGGCAAGAGCCATTTCTAAAGTTCTAGGAACATTATCTCCAGTGGGACAGTGTTTCAAGTTGTATACTAGTTCAGTAGAAGGAAAGGTGGCATAGCCACCTAGGGGGCGTGCAGTACTGTTATCAGAACCAGGAGAGTCACAAGCTAACTGTTCAGTACTTGATGTAATAGATCTATAAGGAATGGCTGACAAAGTTTCTGAAGAACCTTCTAAAACAACAACTTGTTTCAAATTTAAATTTTCTAAAACTCTTTCTGTTAAATTAGAGGGAACTGCAAGATGGGGAAAATCTCTGGAATGTGCTGGGTCACTCTGGGAACGATGTATGACTGGGGAATGAGCCCGAATTGAAGGGAATTTTGTTTCTGGAAGGTTTTCATATCCTCTGCTCTCGAGGTCCTGATGATAATGTTAATGAAAGGAAAATCAAAAATCAACAAAAAAAAGAAATTTCATGCATATCTCAAATCAAACTGATAATAAAGTTTATACGAAAAACAAACATACAATCATGCATTTAATTACTGTAAACTTTTAAATCAAGTTATATAGTAATAGATAACATTGCTAATGGATCATAATGTACCTTAGCAAAGAACTTTTGCTTATGGTACCACACAGTAATATTTTGTTAATTGAAACCAACAACAAGTATCAATAAACATCCAATAAGTATTAATGGAGTTAAAGATATGGACATCAATTAATGTTTTGTCACATAAGACAGTTCAAAGATGATTATTAAAACTTTACTACTGCTGGTATATAATAAACCTGATTCATTGTAAAAAAAGTCTGACTAACTGTTACTTTCAATTAAGCAGTTTGCTTACCTGAGGCTGAAAACTTTATCCAGAGTATTGTTTCCATTAAATTAGATATACTAGCATTAAACATACAAATACACTTGTATCATTGTAGTGTTAAAAAAAAACATTTGAACTACTTTAAAATTACCATTTGGGATACTTTTAGACCTACATACCAATATCAAATCTCAGTTATGTTGATTATAGAACCTTTCAAACTATAGATTCAAAACCTGTTGATGAGATTTTAATTCAGATTTAAAGAAAAGAAAAAGAATATTCGTTCTGATATTGAATAAAATAGCCATAGAGATAAAACTCGCCTCTGAACTAGTCTGGCTACTTCCATCTTGAATGGGTACTCCTACTGACAGGGGTTTAAAACTTATCCCTTCAACAATGGGTCTCTCATCAATACTCTGAGTTGATATATTGGAAGGAAGAGACAAGTATTCATCACACGCTACTGGCTTTACTTTGAAACGACCATAATGAGTTACTGGTTCAGAGACACTGATAGTACAGCTATCACCTTGGAGTTTAGACTCCAGGACTTGTATTTTACTTCTCTCTGTAGTATTAATTGTCAATTCTTCACCATTTGAAAATGTTTTCATTTCTATTGTAGAAAACTGGTTATCATCACAAACACTACCAGCTTTATCAGGAAGATTTTCTATCACTGGAGTCACCAGGAATCGTGAAAGTTGGGTGGTCTGCTGTTTTGTTGTCTTTATGAGTTGTTGACCATCAGTTTGTTGTGAAACTGAATTCTCTACAATAACAAAGACCACATGTTAAAATATTTACACAAAATATGAATAATTGGACTTACTTTTAAAATGTAATCCCTTCCATAAAAAAAACTGAACCTAAGAAAACTTTTTACCTTCAATATTAAACCGTCACTTCAGATAAAAACAACAATTTTTCTTTACTTGATCATTTACTACATACTTTTAATCAGTTGGTATAAAGAATAGTTAAAACTGACCAAATCATTTTTTAATAACTAATTTGATTTGCAAACTGGCTGAGAGTTAGTGGATACTTAAAATTATAATAATGCTACATTACCTGGTAAAAGATTCAAAGGCAGGCTGGTAAGTTGCACTAGCGATGAAAATTCATTGGTATTAGACACAGATGATGAGCCAGAAAAAGCCAAAACACCAACATCTGTATTTCTAGATTCTGTAGCAGTGGAAACATTAGGATACAGAGTAGTGGTAGTAGAAATTCTAGACTGTTCAGGAATTATATTTGTCACTAGTGGCTCTGATTTTGGAAGCAATATGGATACAGAATCTGTTTTTAGCACATTTGAACAAACAGAATGTAACGGGATCTGGCTAGAAACAGTACGAGTACTTGAGGCAGTTGTAGAAAGTGCACTAAGTTGCACAGATGGTAATGCTACACTGCTTACAAAGGGAGTAGCAGGTTGAGAAAAGAAATGCCGATGTGGAATTTCACCAACATGAGACACACCGGTACCAGCTGAAGAAACAATTTCAGTAGGAGATTGAACTTGGGATTGGATTGGTGTAAAGTGATGACCATGAAAGGCAGATAAAGGAAGGCGAGGCTGCGATTGGGATATTAATGTAACAGGAATAGAAGTCTGCTGGGGTCCAGGTAACACCTGGGGCTGAGGATGAGCTGGAGTGGTAATGGTTTGTGCTGGAACAGTCTGTGCAAAAATAGCTTGTAAACCTTGTTCAATATTCGCTGTTAAACCAGCAGAAGCATTGGTTACACTGTGCAGTTTCTGTAACTCCAGCTTAAGGTCCTCCAAGTTTGTTGCAACACTTTGTTTACGAGACATTGAAATATCTGCATTGGAAGACATTAATGGAAGTTTAGAACTGACAGATACTGTCCCTACTGATAATGCACTCGCTGTTTCAACAGTATACGAAGGAGCCTGTGACAATATTGTAGTTGCACATGTGGAGTCTACAGATGACACAGATTGATGAGAAATTAAGGATTGCATTTTCTCTTTACATACTGCTATGTGTGAAACAGCACTTTTCTCAATTGTGGAGTGTCCCGATTTTTCAATTTCTAGCAGAGAATCTGAACTAGATATATAATCATGTGAATCAGGAGCTGTTTGGTACACAGTTGAGAAAGAAGGTGCCATCACTGGAACTCCAACTGATTGAGTAAGAGTTACAACACCCGAGACAAAACAGTTGTGGATTGCCTGACCAACACAAAAAGATTCTGCTACAGGTACTTTATTAGGTTTAGTAATCTGTGAAATGCTTGAGGAAGTAGGTAGTAAACTGGGTAAAGTTATTTGTTGATGTTTAGTAGGTTTAACTGATGTAACAGCTGACTGTGTTAAGTTACCAGAGGTCAAAGACAAGTGATCAGATGCTTGAGTAGCTGAATAATCTATTTGATTAATTTTAATATCAGACTTATGAAAAGTCATTTGTTTATCTGTAAAGTGACAAGGATCTACAGTTGATAAAGTTAGAGACTCTTGGTGTGTCACTTTACTTGTGACACTAGTATACTCAGGAACTACTTTTGTCTGAGTAATAGTTGATAGTTTAGCAGAAACTTGTTCCGCAAGCTGTTCTAGAGATTCAACTGAGAAAGTACCAGGTTGAGTAACAGCTTGTAGCTGAGATGGCCGACTTCCAGGTCCACTAGTAGAAGTAGCCTGTAAAACTGTTGGTTGTCTCAGATAGCTTCCATGTTGATTGTTCGATGATATAGGTTGAGAAACAACTGGTGGTTTTACCTGCTGACTTTGGAAATTATCAACTGTAGTAACAGCTGTGGGTACAACTAGATTACTTTTACAGTGATTGGTAACAGATTGAAGAGCAACTAAAGGTTGAGTTATATGATTATTAACATAGCTTGTGGTAAGAGCAGCTTGTTTATTAAAATTGAGTTGTGGTAGTTGATTTGTAGTAGTAGAATGAGGGACAATTACAGACTGTGTAACTTGACTGGCAGAAACATTCGGGTAAGACATAGTTAGCAATTGGAGATTCTGATTGATGAGAGCAGATTGGGGGATAACTGCTGGTTGTGAAAGTCTACGTGTGCTGTCAGCAGATTGGGGAATAACTGTTGGTTGCGAAAACCGGCGGGTGCTGTCAACAGGTTGGGGGACAGCTGTTGGTTGCGAAAACCGGTGGGTGCTGTCAACAGGTTGGGGGACAGCTGTTGGTTGGGAAAGTTGGCTGGTGCCGTCAACAGGCTGGGGGACAGCTGTTGGTTGGGAAAGTTGGCTGGTGCCGTCAACAGGCTGGGGGACGACTGCTGGTTTGGAAAGTTGGCTGGTGCCGTCAACAGGCTGGGGGACGACTGCTGGTTTGGAAAGTTGGCTGGTG
>NW_013666129.1:416449-428969 GCF_000517525.1 Limulus polyphemus
CTACTGGTTGGGAAAGTTGACGGGTGCCATCAACAGATTGGGGGACAACTGCTGGTTGGGAAAGTTGACGGGTGCCATCAACAGATTGGGGGACAACTGCTGATTGGGAAAGTTGGCAGGTGCTGTCAGCAGATTGAGAGACAAGTGTTGGTTGCAGATGTGGAAATTGAGCACTAGTAACAGTGGTGTGAGGGACAACTGATGTTTGTGGAATCTGGCTGATGGGAACAACAGAGTGAGGAATAACTGTTGGTTGTGGAAGCCAACTGGCAGCAGAATAAGGGACAATTTGACCATTAGTCATAAAACTTTCACAAGCAGGAGTCTGAACCTCACTAAGCTGTATAGTCTGTTGTACTTCTGTAGAGCTGCATTCTTCAAAATCTACTAGTTCAGATATTGGTACCCCAGACTGTTTCAATGCTTCTGAAGTGCACAACACATTTTCTTCCCTTGGCATACCATTGGTAATTAGTGGTTTCTGGATGTGACATGGAGAGCCAGCTGAATCTTTTCTGAATAATCCTTCAGAAGCAATTTGGGTGCATTCAATACATGTGACCTTTAAAAAAAATTCCCCATAAGATAGTGTGAAAGTTTTTCACAAGTATTCATCATAAATATAAAAATGTATTTCCTAACAAAATAATGAAAGAAATAATGTTTTCTTATGATAAAGAATAGGTTGAATAACAAACTACACTTTTTTTTATCACAAAAATCACTAATTTTATCAATATTCATTATCACTTTAGAGAAATTCATGCTGGGAGACTCAGCTTGTTCTGCTTTGTACAGTTTAATCTGTTTCAAGTAATTTATAAAAATATTGATAACAGTTACCAAAAATATATATACTATATTAATATAACACTAAAACAGAGACTTAACTATTTCAGCATGGGCTCGGTCCCTGGGACCAGCTTCGTAACTATTTTGTGCTTGTTATAGTTTATGCTACAACTTTTAAATTAGTAAATGAATGTTAAGGAAATTTGGCAGATTATTAGTAAACATTACAATATGCAAAATATTTTTGTTATTAAGTCTTAAGGTTTGTTTTTCTCATGTCTTATTTATTTTATTTACACATGTTGTCTATCTATAATGCAAAGTAATATTCATTTGAAGATTAAAAATACTTCCATGCATCAGAAAATTTTGAAATTTCACATGCAAAATATTTATAATGTCCGGATAGTTATTCAACACTTGTTAAAAACTTTTATCTGTTATTTTCAGTAATTAATCTCTGTATGGGTTCAGTAGATTTGACCGATCTCGCAACAACCATACAAAGTTAGGAAATAAATATAAATTATGCCTCTTTCATTCTAGAATGAACACAAATAACATTAAAACATAAATGTTTAGACTAAATAGCTTAAATCTCATAACGTTATACATTTATATATATTTATTATATTGATCTTTCAGCCATGCCTGGCTAACAACACAAAAGTAACAATGACGTGGCTCACATGCACTCGTGTTACCGTATCAAATAACAAAACTGACCTTTGGTCTGTACAAAGTAACTTGTCTGGGCTGTTTTTTAGTAGACTAGTATTTTGTAAAATACAGTCACATTAAAATTATACATTATATATGTATATAGATTGATATTTTGAAACAAGTTCTTAAACTTATTTTTCTTAAAACATAGAACAGTAACTAAAGAAGCAAACAGTTATTTCTTCTAGTTACAACCTTTGTACTTCATTGCTACTTGACGTAGGCTACTAAGCCTTTAAAAAATCATAAATTACTACATTAACACCACAGAATTCCCTTATAATTTATCAAGCTTAGTAACTACGATGTATTTTAGTCTAAAAAACATGAAATTTCAAGCAGACTAAAGACACGCCCTACCTAATTGAAATATTGGCTCAAAAGAAAGAATTGGCACCAAGCCCATTAAAATGGCTGAGAAAGCCACTGGGGGGACATTCTGAGCTTTAGATTGGTTATTCATATCATATATAGAAGTGTATATAAGAGAGTTTCCAAAAATGGAAAGAGATGGGTGAGGTTCTTATTTTATATTCTAGCTTGACAATATAAATAATTTGAGTTTCTAATTCTTATGAAACTAGACTTAGTATTTTGACTTCAAACATTTAATTTAAACCAGTGCTGCATTTATCTGTTTTTTTAACATTTATTTTTGAATTAGGAAACTGAGTAATATATAGTACTAAACTTTGATTTATAATCTACAGTTTGATACTAAAGTTATTGACACAAGTTCATGAAATAGTAGTTCAATAAAATTTTGAATGAGAGTCAAAAAATGAGATGAGATGGCCTTTTACCCATGACCCATCTGTAAAGGGTTAATGAATGATTGTAATAATAATAAACCACGATTAAGTAACCACAAACCATACATGCTACATGGAGTAATTTCTTTAGGGATCCCCCAATGAATTGTAGTTTCTGCAGAGATATATATATGTTTTCATTAGAAAAGAAATCCACTAACCCAAGCACTTTCAAAAAGTCCACTTTCCAAAAGTACTTGTGTTAGTGGGTTTTGTTTCTGATGAAAACTTTTTTTCTGTTCCTCCTGCCTGTTTTGGAATAGGTGTAAATTTTCATTGGTAATCAAATGAAAAAAAGAAAAAAAGTTACATGAATATCTATATCTACAAACGGACCAATTAAATTCACAACAGCCAATATTTCATAATATTTGTAAATTATTTTAATTTCCTTCTAATGCAAATCTAAAGGTCTTTACTAAATTACACTGCCGAATAAAATATGTGAAATAGTTTATTAATGTTTCTTTGTTGTTCATATCTGCTTCAATATCAATACAAAACTTTTGAACAAAAGAACTTTCTAAACCTAAAGTTTCACTGTTGAAGTCCTGTATACTACAAAATTCACACACACACACACACACACACACTGTTATTTTTTATTTGTGGTAAACGTAAATTATAGTAGAAGATAACCCGTGCTAAAGGTCAACTAACCTGTTAGAAAGTTAATTATTAGATGAAGCTTACTCCTACCCTACCAAAATGTATCTGTTTCCTAATCCTGCCATTCTCACCATTAAGTAGGAAAAAAGTTGTGTTGACACTATCAATTTCCTTAATAATCTTGTACATCTCAATTAGATCCCCTCTAACTTCTTTTCTCAAGAGAAACTTTCAGTGATCTCAACCTGTACTTGTATACAACCTTTCAATCCAAGGTATCATCTTGGTGGCCCTTCTATGAATGCTTTCCAACAATTCAATGGGTAAGAAACCCTCAAGATTGAATACAATACTCCAAATATGGTCTAACTGGTGACCTATACAATAAAATTACAACCTATTTAGACTTGAATTCAATATTTCTGTAGATACAACCTAAAATCCTATTTGCCCTGCTATTAGTAAAAAACAGTACTTATTCGATGGCTTAAGAGATTGATCAACAGGAATATAAAGCTTTTTTCCCCATAACACTCTTAAGGTTATTTCCATAAAAGTTACACTTACAATTAAAATTATGATAACCTTGCATCTATTACAATTAAAACCCATCTGCCATTTATTTGCCAAAGTCATTAAATGATGCAAGCCCTTATGTAAATCAGCAGCATCCTCCTTACAGCCAGCAACAACCAAGACCTCAATATCACCAGCAAATTATAAATAATTTATTGAATATTTCCTTAAGCTATGTAATTGGGGTACATTCATGCGCAACATTAATCCAGTTTGACTGAGCTGTCTTTATAGCAACCCTCTGCTTTCTTCTATCCAGCCACTTTTCTATTCAATGATGAAATTTATCCACCTCATCTACTTTTTTTTTTTTTTAACATGTCTTATCCAAATACACTAAATATACACACATTTACCCTCATCTACATAAGCAGTAACTTTTCAAAGAATGTCAAAAGATTAATTAGTAAGGCAAGATTTTCTGACTGGTGTAACTATGTTCACTTTTCAAAAAAACTGTAAACTTTGTTAAATGGCTTTAGAAAGCATCTTTCAGACTTTCCAAAACTTTCCCACAACTGATGTAAGACTAATGGGTTTATAATCACTAGGACAATTTTTAGCACCTCCATTGAAAAGAGTAACTTCCAATTTTCTGGCACCTGCCCATTATTTAAGGGCTAACAAAAAATAGCAACAAGTAGCTGACATATCTAATGACTTAACCTCCTTCAAAATACCTAGCCCAGGAGACTTATTATTCTTTAAACTTCCAATTGTTTATTAACAAGTTCAAAAGTACTTTCTAGCAACTGTTCAAAGCAGAATACTGCTTAAATCTTTAGTAAAAATTAAAGGTAGAATTTAATAACCCAGCCATCTCAAGCAGATGGCTGCCTTTTATCATCCCTCAAAGAGCCCACTCCCATCCTAATATTTTGATTAACCCTAATGTATTTAAAGAAATTCTCACTGTTAATTTATATTTTTCAGTCAACCTTTTTCATATACCCTTTTCAATTTCCTAGTTTCCTGTTTGACCAACACCATCTTTTATAATCCTCCAAGTTTCTTATAGCAGTCAATTTAAAACTTCACATTTATGATGCTTTAATTTTACACAAACACTTTGTCAGCCAACCAAGTTTACTTCCAACCACACTTTTTATTTCTATAAGAAACATATCTATCTTGAATGTTTAAAAATCTATATAATTAAAAGAACACTGTGTGCCAACAAGTCCATGCAAATGTGTGTGTGCTTATTCACATGGAAATCCAATATTCCTACTGGCTAATTGTGCAATGGTAGTTTTACGTTTATGCAAGTGCATTGTTCTAAACAAATGCAGAACTATTATATTCATAATATTAACTTTAAAGACAACTATTTCAGTAACAAAGAAACATGTAAGGAAACACATTAAGTTAATTCTTTACCAATCCATGGCTCCAAAATAATGCAATATCGTTAAGTCTCAATACAGATTCTAACAGGACCCTAAAAATAAATAATCGAACCTACAGTTTAAACACAATTCATATGGAAAGCACAAGTTTACCAACTATAACATCTACAGTAATTAGTCTTAATAGTCACTGCCACAACTTCATTTTGAATGCACTACAGCTAACACATTGAGCAAAAAAATAAAAAAAATACAGGTTTCAGATGACATACATACGTGATTTAGACATGTGTACATAGATAAAATTTATGAAACAAAAACAAACATTATGACAATTGATCTTTACCCTTTTTTTATTTTTTATTATTATTTTTGCACTGTTATATGTTTACAACGATATCTCTACTTCAACACAGGAGCCTAAAAATAGACAATTAGGCCTAAAACTAATTATATTTCTCATAAGTCATTATGTTAGGCCTATATCTAACATTACATTCTTAATCTAGTCTTACAGATTTTTCAAGAATTAAAATGTATAATAGTATTTCAACCATTATGTTTGTCATATCTATTCCTAATGACACATTTCAAAGCTCTGCAGGCCAACTGGGATAGAACAAACACAGTAGTGGTTGGAATACTATTTATATAAGCCATTTGTTACAACAACAGTTGTTATGGTGTGAACACCTTTTAGAAGCTGGCAAAGCATAATATAATTATAGCTGCTATAAAATATTATATTAGGCCTATTATGTTTTTTAACACTAGATTACTAATATAGTCCCTTACAGATTTTCAAAAGTTAGAAGAATTGTAGTAACATGTATCTATATAAATAGTATTTCGACCCGTACAGTGTTTGTTGTATCCCAGTCTGCCTGAATAATTACAGACTGAGCAAAATGCATAGTCAGAAATAGCTATTAAAAATATAGGGTGCTTGAAATATTATATGCCCTTATAATTCTTGTAGATCCATAAGGAACTAGATTAGGAATGTAGTGTTAAAAAATGTAATAGTTTACCCACTAGGGGAATAAAATACTAAGCTATTTCCATTATTGGTGGTAGTGGACCCAACCTTTTAATACTTTAGGGGAGAGTAAATAGTTGATACCATTATGGAAAGGAAAAACAAGTGAAATAGCAACAAAGACAGTTGATTTCTACACTTCTTGATACCATAATTTTGAAAATTCACTTTTGTTTTATCAAAAAGTTTGATGAAAAAAAAATCAAGATGTTAGATAAAAATGATTATCCAGACAGAGAAGGCATTCATACAAAAAACGTTTCATACAGAGATATGTTTCATTTATAATCATTCCATGTTTAAAACACATACTTTAAAACTAAGTATAACTACATATTCTGGTCAATGTTTTTTGTTTCATTCATGTCCAACTGCATAATACAATAGCATTATTTTCAAGATTTATGTATTTAAGACACTTACCCTTAATTATATATATAATTGGCTATAGTTCAATTCATCTATATCCCCCCCCCTTTTTTCCCCTAAACAATGTTTTAGTAGTCAAATCATTTTAGTACATACTTTGTACATAGAGCACAAGTCTATCCCCTAGTGCATCTTTGAATATTCAAATTCACAACTTTAATTCAGCAACAATTCACAACATATAATTCTTGTTGTATCCCTTCAAATTTTCAAAAGAAATCATTCCTGAACACCATTTTCAATAAAACAAACCTAAAACAGCAATGATCACTTTCATACAGATTTTCCTCAAATGTCACCTTCTCTATACTTTCTATATCAGAAGATAACAATAAATCTAAAACAACTTTGTTCTTAGTAGGTTTCCTTACCAAATGATAAAGAAAACCATGCTAAACAGTTTCTAATAATCTGTTTCCCTCACGGTATGTGTTAGGATTTTTGTTTTTGTGTATGGGCTGGATTCTTTACAGTAAGTGTCTGACTTGTTGGTAATAAATTTCAACAATAAACAAACAGCACACGGTCAACTTGTTTTAAAACAATATATTAAAACAAGTCAAATGTATATACACATTTTTGTTACACTGTTGGCTATCACAGTTGGCTATTGAACACCATTGAAAAGACAAATTATTCTTCTATACTATGTTATTACAATACAATCTGTGATAATTTCATTTAAAAAAATTTCCACTATATACTTTATGGATAAACTCAATCACACAGTCTAGATCTATCTTTCAAACTGAATTTTCGATGCATATTTATACACCAACAAAGGTCTAGAACATTCCACACAACTAGATATTATGATGCAATAATACTCAATTAGAATGAGAAAAGCTCACAAGGTTCTAGTAATATAACGCAATAATATAACCCTTAACAATTCATAACTATTGAACTATACACAATGTATATATAATTTGCAAAAAGTTATATATAAACAAACCTACGATAAACTATTGCTTCTAAAAATAACTAAGTTTAACATTCAAACTATATAAACCATTAAAATCACAACACTCCCATTAACCTTAAACTGAAAATGCTTTGCATATCTAACAGTGACTAAAACTTCCCAATATATATATGCCTGAAATTAAAATCCTCATAATTAAGAGTTAATCAACTTCAGCTTAATCTGGTGGTGTGTAATGAATTCTAAGTAAAAGCCTTCTTCCCGTATAACTGCTAATAGTAACATAAATAACACCTCCTTGCTATTAGTTTGTATATCCTCAACTTGAACAGAATATAACTCACTTTATATAAAGCCACTTTTTTAGTACTTATTAAATACCCTACAATACCACAATATTTCAAAGAAATGTCATCAAAACTGTATGTTTATCCAATTTAAAGCTATTTTCTCTCTTCCAATTAATGCTCTAGTCTTTCATTTCTTATACTACTAGCATTACAATAATAGCAGTTTAGTCTACCTTAAACATTACTTCAGTACTTTATTCCTAAACTGTAATACTCTGTAAATCACATTTTTCCTTCATTTAGTTTATTATAGCTCTCACCACTGCCTATTCTTGGTTTAAAGCTACCCTTACAGTTAATAACCTTTACTATCAAGCCAGCCCCTACCCTATTTAAACGTAAACCATCCATTCAAAAAAGCTCTTTTCCTATTTAATTCCTTAAGTCCAAACAACTAATCTGCTCACCTTTACATATTAACCTAAGCCTAACATTCAGTCCTATTAACCTACTTATAATTTCATCCCCACAATTAAGTCTCAAGAGTACCCCTGAAAGAATTAAATTATTATGGACCTTTTTTTTTGTTAAATGCCTTTATCAGTGCCTTGTACTTAATGTCCTCTGGGTACTTCCCTACATTAGTAGTCCCCTATGTGCACTATAAAGACTACATCACTTGTTGGTACCCTTCACTATATCACTTGCTATGTCATTTATATCCTCTACCTCTGACCCTGGATAGGAGCAGCTTGACAGACATTAATGCCAGGAAGAAGAAAATATATGCTTTCGAACTTTTTATGAACAAATGAGAGTCTACTTTGATATACTCATGCCATAACAATTTTACTTATAGTATCAATAACCATGAAAATTTTAGTCAAACTATACAGATTACATGAAGAAATATGAATGGCATGCAAGTCAAACTTGTAGCAAATTTTTTGTGGTATAATTGGTTTGTGGCACTACATTTATACATGATCTCTATATTAAGACATAATGACAATGGATGTAGTCACCTATTGATCATATTATATAGGCCAAGCTATTCAAATAGTGTTAAATTCAATTGACAATACAACCATTAACTCTAAAATTTATAAGAGTAGTTTGGAGACTAAATAAAATCAGAAATACTTGCATAAAATCAACACATCTTTGACTTGGGTGGTAAGTCAACGGTGTTCAAATTTACCAACAACTAATTATTGTATACTCTCCATTATACGAGACATTCTGGTTAGATCAAGCTGTACATAGATAAGTTAATGACATATATCTTGCAATCCAGTAATGGTACATAATGTTTAGAACATAAGCTAAAATATGACCTCAGTAAGCAAATATTTTGTGCAATATGACAAGAGTTACAAATATCATAATATATTACAATAAATAATATCTGGCAATACCATCCTTTATTTATATCTAACAACTGACATTTGCTTAACAATTTCATATTTTCATGAAGTGGCAACATTAAGTAAAGATACTATCATCTTTAAATTAACTCCAAAAATACAACTTACAGGTGCTGTCTTAGGTCCTCCTTGTTGCTGATGTTGAGGTAAGACAGTCTGCCCATCTATATCATTAATCACTGTTGATGGTAGGATGGTATCAGAGACACTAGGTATTCCAGAACTACTATAAGCTGCAGAAGTTAACTCGGCCAGTTTCTGCTGCAGACTACTCAAATCTGGCACATGAGGCAGGTTCTGTGATTGGTGAGTGATAGCACTGCTGCTGCTAATTGTGCTTTAAATAAATATAAAACCAATATGATTTTTTTTATAAAGCCTCACAAGTTGCCAACAAAATCAAGGTTATAAAAACTTGTCTACATTCAAATATACAAATTTTTGCAATGAACCACAAAATTAAAAATTGTATTATTTTTACATCTCAGGATTCAGTTTAATTAATAGCTTAAACTTTCTTTAATTTGACCTATATTATGCAACTTTTAACTTAAGTTTTCATCCAAAAACAAAATTGCTCTGGTTTGACGGAGATCACAAAATAAAAGTAGATAATTTTATCTGGTGCACATTCATGTATATGAAATCTGAGTTCGAGATTTTATTGTTTTAACATTCATTATAAAGCTTTCCCAAAATTAAATTCACTTTTAAGTTCTAAAATTCTCTTAAGCTTTAAGAAACTGATATAAATGTAAATCGACAGTCTAAGATTGTGTTACTTACAGTTAGGAAATTATTCAATATGGTAAATTATCCATAGGCAACAATTACATTGATTAATGTCAAAATAATCAAGTAAATCATTTTTAACAAATATAATTAACTAATCAAAATTAGTGTTTTTATTTATTTAACCAATTCAAGTAACTGAAATATTGCCATTATGATTTCTTAGTTTAGGTTAATTCAAGATTGTTCAGCTTAATCTATTAGTGTCATGATTCATGAAAATAATCAGCTAATCAAACTTAATATTTTCTGCTCATTACTCTTTTCAATTATTCCAAATATCCAAGTTCCATGTGAAAGCAATCCATTAGTTGTAATCAACTGATTAAGGAGCCTAATGATTAAATTTATCACATTCCACTAATCATCCAGCTCTCATTTAAAACTAAATGTGGAATCTAAAGTACCTTAGGTATTATAATAGTACGAATGAAATAAAATTTCAAGTACATATAAATCAATAATATGTACTATACTAGTCATACTTTAACATTTTAATTTATTTTATGTCATGACAAGGAAGCTTTATGGTAATTAGGTTTGCTTTACACAAACTTCTGGAAGATGTGTTTCTTCAACTCTCATTGGCCATAATGCTTATGCAATTACTGTCATATTACAGCTGAAAATGTATTTAACAATGAGGATACCCAACTGATGAATCAATGCACTTCAATCATGAGATCATGAGACTGTATTTACGCGATTGGTATACTACATTACCTATATTAGTGACTGAGTTGATTTATATTTTTTTTAACTTCTGATCCACATAGCTTGCTTTGAGTCAGAAATTAATGATAATTACATCTGTATACATATAGTTACAGAAGCACCATAGCATTTATGTATCAACTTTTTAACCCGAGCACTATTTTACCAATAAACAAAACAATGATCGAAACTCAATGCTGAAAAAGCAGTAAACATGACTATGACTACTGTACAAATTAACTAATCCATACCAATATCCAACTATATAATTTGAAATAACAGAATCAATAACATGAAGTTAATGCTACTTTTACAGATTAATTCTTTTCATGTACTTAATTTCTATAACATCATATTCTTAGTTGTTCTCTTCACAACACATACATTCTCTTAATGGGTAATGTACATTTAGCCACATTTATATCACCGTTAAGTGACTTAACAGGATTTAGGGGTACGAGATTTTTTTACATAACGATTACTATATTTGTTTTGTTTTTTGTTGTTTTTTTTCTATATACAGTGATAACCAATTGAACTAGCTGTTCAAAATTATAGCAAATGCAAACTACATATCAGCTACAGCATGTCATGCTGGGCAATAAAATGGGATTATCATTTAACACAGCTTTGGTATTCCAAATTATGGATAGTAATGAATAAATTAGTAGTTAGTTTATCATACTGTTTTGTCTACTTACAAAAAAATTAACATTTTTTACAAATCATACAAAAATTGCAAAATTTATCTTCCTGACTAAAGAAAAACAAAACTAAAACTAAGTTCATGGGGCACTTTTCTACAATCAGGTTTTTTCAATAAGCAAAACCATTTCTCAGAGTACCAAATCACAGTAAATAATACAAAGTATTGCTTGCTAAAAATGCAAGAGTTGCTCTTTGATCTTACAGCTAAGTAATTCTTAGAAAAAAATATGAAAAATGACATGTAAATGTACATATAAAAGCCAACTGACAATTCTTAAATGTTCAACTAACCTATGATCTGCCTGCCCTACCAAGCTACTTGTTCCTACTCCACCATAAGCTGAAGAGCTTGCCCCCAAGGTACTGTCTTCATTGGATCTTGTACTTTCAGAAAGAGTGTGTTGGAATTGTAAAGATTTTGTATCAGGTCCCAGCTGGTAGTCACCAACATCTGCCATTTTTCCTGTCTGGTTCATTTGATTTGTTGGATAATCTCCCTGCAAGTTCATAATCATAAAAGGCAATAATAAAAGTTTGTTCCTATCAAATAGTTTTTGGCCAGCTAAGAAACAAATTGGATGTTAATCTCCACACTAATATCTACACTTGTCTTTTGTTATGCATTTGCAAATTGACATAACAATTCTAGTTACAGCATGTTGAATCATTGTAATGTTAATCAAATTATAGGATATTTTAGGAATAATTTCATTTTGACATGTTGTAATGTAAGTTATAGCACCCACCCTCTTTATTAAAGGTTACTTTTACTTTCTTTTTTATCGTCATTTTAATCCTAAAATCAGGAATAATACAGAAATTAGCATCTCTTTTGGTAATCAAAAAAACTGGCAAATGATAACAAGCACCACAATTGCCTCAACTTTTTCAGCATGGTCTCGGGCCCTGGGACCGACCTCATAACCAATTGTGCTTGTTGTAGTTTTCATGCTATCTATAACTTAAATTTGTAAGCATATGTTAACAAAATTTGGCAGATTATCAGTAAATATTACAATCTTTCATATGCAAAATATAAAATATGTTTATTAAGTCTAAAGGTTCGTAAAGCAATGTTTTTCTCATGTCTTTTTTTTTTCTTTTCATATCTTGCCTATCTATCATATAAAGTAATTTTCATTTTAAGATTAAAAATACTTTTATGAATCAAAATTTTCAAATTTAACATGCAAAATCTTTATAACGTCCAGATAGTTAAACATTTAAGAAAAAAACTTTATATTTTATCTTTTTTTAGTAATTATTCTCTGTACGGGTTCGGTAGATTTGACCGATCTCGCAACCACCATAAAAAATTAGGAAATAAATATAAAT
>NW_013666129.1:429547-433954 GCF_000517525.1 Limulus polyphemus
TATATAGATTATTGCTATTGTAAAACAAGTTCTTAAACTTATTTTTCTTAAAATATAGAACAGTAACTAAAGATGTAAAGCAAACAATTCTCTTCTAGTTACTCTGTTGCTGTACCTTTAAAAAATTTTCACATATTTGAATAACTAAAAAATCATAAATTACTACATTAATACCATATAATTTCACTATAACTTATCAAGCTTAGTAACTAAGATGTATTTTAGTCTAAAAAAATATGAAATTTTGAGCAGACTAAAGACAACCTATCATGTTGAAATATTGGTTCAAAAGAAAGAAATGGAACCAAGCCCCTTAAAATGGCTGAGAAAGTCATCAGGGGAACATTCTGAGCTTCCAATTGGTTATTCAAGTCATATATAGAAGTGTATATAAGGGAGCATTTCCAAAAATGGAAAGAGGTGGGTGGGGTGCCACTGTGTTTATTACATGAGCAATATCTTAACAAATTTAAAAGATAAGAGGCTCTTGTTATATATTCTAGCTTGTCAATATCAGCAGTTTGAGTTTCTAATTCATATGAAACTACAGACTTAATATTTTGACTTCACAAACATCTAATATGAACCAGTGCTGCATTCAACATACCACGGGACATATAGATATATAAAACTTATGTTTATCAGAGTTTTTTAACATTTACTTTTAAATTAGGAAACTGAGTAACATATAGTACTAAACTTTGATTTATAGTCTACAGTTTGATACCAAAGTTATTAACATAAATTCATGAAATAGCAGTTCAATAAAATTTTGAACCCATCTCGAAAGGGTTAACGAATCTGATAGTAATAATAATGAACCACAATAAAATAACCGTACTATAACTTTTCAACATTACAACTTGTGCTCAATTAACTTCTTGCAGAGAAATCTTGGTTTTAAAATCAAGTCCCCATTTGTGTTCAAAATTTTGGTGAAAATTCATTGCATTTTACAAAGTAATTTACCTATAACAAATATATTTACACTGCTAAACTAGTCAATATACACTGGTAAAATGTCCTAAAGTCATGTTCACCTTGGTCTAAGTTTTAAGTGTAAGGTCAGAAGGTGTGCTGTTTACATAAAATGCATAGGTTTTATATGCAGGCGTAATGAGAGTTCTTATGGACATTAAAGCAGTCAGAAAGATTGGATTCTGATACTTGTTGATAAACTATCAAAAGATAAAAAAAAAAATGGCAAAGCAGAAGGAATACTAAGAAAATGATAGTTTGTTCTTCCCTTTTTAACCATTTTCAATGTCTTAAATTATTCACCTTGTACAATTTCTATGCATGTCACCACTGACTAAACCATACAGAAGATACTTGTCCAGGCACCAAATCCGATATACCATGGACTTGTTTCCAAACAGGCTATTTTGATTTAACATAAAATAATGTTTTGGGACAACATGGGACCTATTGGTCCATCTCTGCTGTTCCATCCTCGAAAGTAAATTAAAATAATTAAAAAAAAATCAATCTTAAAGCCAGTTCTTATCATTTATATACTTATCAAGCTTTTTCTTAAACTTACTTAAATTTACTGCCTCTACAACATATGAAGGCAACCCATTCAAAAGGCCAACCACACTGTTAGAAAAATAAAACTGTCTTAATTGAAGGTGACTCCTACTTTACCAAAATTTATATTTGTGTATCCTAGTCCTACTATTCTCACTGTTAAACATGAATAAAGATGATGCATCAACACTATCAATTCCCTTCACAATCTTAAACACCTCAATCAGATCCCCCTTAACTCTTGTTTTCAAAAGAAAACAATTTCAGAGATTTCAGCCTCTCCTCCTATGACAACCCCTCCATCCAAGGGACCATTCTAATAACCCTTCTCTGAACCCTTTCCAATAATTTAATGTCTTTCCTAAAGTAAGGAGCCCAAGACTGAACACAATATTCCTAATGTGGCCTATCCAGTGACCTGTACAATGAAATTATAACCTCTTTAGACTTGTATTCAATATTTCTATAGATACAACCTAAAATCCTATTTGCCCTACCACTATCAACAGCATGCTGCTTGGATGGCTTAAGAGTCTGATCAACTATTACACCAAGATCCCTTTCCTTCATAACACTATTAAGGTTATTCCCATTAAAATTATACTGATAATTCAAATTATGATAACCCACATGCATTATCTTGCATTTATTGCAATTAAAACTCATCTGATATTTATTTGCCCAACTCATTAAATGATCTAAATCATTTTGTAAATCAGCAGCATCTTCACAGCTAGCAACACCAAGATCTTAATATCATCTGCAACTTAAGTAATTTATTGACTATTCCTTCATCTATGTCATTGATGTAAATAAAAAAACAACAAAGATCTTAAGACTGAGCCCTGAGGTAGCCCACTTGTGACATTAATCCAGTCTGACTGAACTCCATTTGTAACAACCCTCTGCTTTCTTCCATCCAGCCACTCTTCAATCAAATTTGCCGATTTATCTTCCACACCTATAGAGCTAATTTTTTTTTACAAGCCTTTTATGTGGCACCTTGTCAAATATTTTCTGAAAATCCAGATTCACCAAATCTACACCCTTACCCTAATCTACGTAAGCAGTAACCTATTCAAAGAATGTTAAAAGTTTTGTAAGGCAAGATTTTCCCTTTGTGAAACCATGTTGACTTTCTAGTAAAATCCTAAACTTTGTTAACTGTCTTTGTAAAACATCTTTCAACAGACTTTCCAAAACTTTTCCGACAACTAATGTAAGACTAATGGGTCTATAATTACTGGAACAATTTTTATCACCTCTCTTGAAAAGGAGTGACATTAGCTAACTTCCAATCCTCTGGTACCTGCCCACTATTCAAGGACTGACAAACAATAATAGTAAGTTGCTCACATATCCAATCTTTAACCTCCTTCAAAACCCTTGGGGGGGGGGGGATGTTATCTGGCCCAGGAGCCTCATTGTTTAAACTTTCCAATATTTTCTCGACCACCAACTTGGATTAAATAAACAAGTTTACTGGGTAAATAGATGTGTTAGCTGTAGTTCCTAAATACAAAACCAAAGATTAGATAAAGGAAATGTTCCCTATGGAATCACCTGAACTTCTTGACCACCAACTGCTAAAGGAATGCCAGCAGAACCAAGTAAGGGACAGGATTCTTCAACAGGGCTGACTTTAAATCTTGACACAGATTGAACATCCTAGAAGAGATAAACACTTACTAAGAAACATGAATGAAGTAAATTTTAACTAAATTAATTGCTGCTGAAGAAATTATGAAGTATAACTATTTTTGATAACATCATCTTAAATTAATAGTACATTTATGCCCGAATTATAAAACTCAGCATAGTGTAGTAGCATATTTATATTCTATGATTTAAAATACATGAAGAACAAAGTTGCATATTTAGCATTTTCAATGTATATTCTGTAACTTGCAGTCCTTCAAAATAAACCTGCTAACTATTTGCCACTGAAAGCATCTAAAACTAGTCTGATAAACACATGCATACATCATCTTAAAACATGAACAATTGTCAACTGCTAGTAAGAAACTGATATCAAACATTAAAGTTAAACTTGCAAAAACTAGCATTTCATCATGACTTTGAAAGAAGAGTATAAAATTAAGTTTAAGGTCAGCTTCTTATTTTTTTAATTTAACAAAAATTCTGAATTGTAAATAATATAAATACTGTAAAATATTTTTTATAAAACTATGAAAAGATAATCTGTTAAAATATATATTAAAATTTAAAAAATAGTTTCATAATTTGTATACTGAATACAACATACATGTCACACTGTTGAAATATTGCTCAAGCCTTAGAAATACCATGAAATTATTTTAAAATTTATGAAAAAATCAAAACTTCAGTTATTTAACTTGCTGTGGTGAGAGTAAATTTTCAGTTAGGTATATTTATAGTTTAGTAATCTAGACTAGAAGTCCCAAATGCATAGTTTGTAGTGGGGATATGTTGCCCACAAGGATGCTTCAAGTGGCTCTCAATGAACGAGTGCAATATACATTGTGCCAAACTATTGCTGTAATTATAAGCATACAAGTGTGTCACGCATGAGTGGTTCTGAAATTTAGTCATGTATGTTAGTGAAGTGAGTCAACAAAGTGTCTCAATTTTTTCCCCCGTTTTCACCTTAAGCGACTTGTAGTACATAACAGATGCCTAGACTTAAATTACCTCATTCGAAAATTTATAAATACTTTTTTTGCATGAGTAACTTACTTGTAATAATTCAGTATATGGTCAAACACTCTCAAGTAAGTAACCAAGGTCAATAACTGAACTAAAAACTTAAGTACAATGACAGAGAACAAGTGAAAAATAAAGTGCCTTTACTTTACATACACAAAACTTCTAGACCAAAACTATTTTTTTTTTTTT
>NW_013666129.1:434913-491461 GCF_000517525.1 Limulus polyphemus
AGGATCAACAAATGTAATTTCATGTTACAATTTGAAGTCATTCTAGAAAGAAAGAAAAAAGGAAATTTAGATTTATTTAGATTCTTTTTTTTTTGGTGGTTACGAGGTCAGTATAAAGTTAGGATAGAGAAAATAAAATATAAAGTTTTAATGAAAAAGAAAACGTTTGAAATATATTTAGGCGGTTTTAAAGATTAAGCAAATGAAATCTGAGATTTTTCAGATGAAGGAAAGTGTTATTAATCTTGAAAATCACTTTGCACGTTGGAGTTGTCAGTCTCCATATACTCATGGAGAAATTTTTATTGAAAATACCTCCTTAAAAATTCAGATTTCTTTTGTCTACATATGACAATGCTTACAGAAAGCTTGCAAAATTTTGTGAAGATACACAAAACATATTAGAAGTTATTGTATAGAAACTAAAGGTCAATTTGAATCTAATTAAGAACTTACTAAGTTGTTAGATATTTCTTCAGGAACAACATCTCCAATGTCAAATTTGAATGTCACTGTTTTTTTTACAGATTCCAAAAGACATTCAACAACACTACACTCAACACTTAATACAGTAAGTCTTGGACCTCTGTCTTGAGTTTTTCTGCGTTTACCAGATTTCTTTTTTGAAGGATGTTTAGCATCAGACAAAATGTCAACTTGTTCAATGGCAGGGTCCACATTGCTGGAAAGGCTAGCAAATAAAAATAGAAAGAAGAAAACAAAATCATCTTAGTTAATACCATGTATGAATTATAACAAAAAAAGCTACTTTCATAAGATTTATTAAAGTTTTCATAAGTACTTTAAAAACAACTAACAAATCTTAATCTTTTAGTAGGTAACATTCCACTATAAAATCTAATATACATGCAAATTTAAAGCATTTCATTTAATTGTTACAAAAATAGTAATTCATTTACTTAAAATGTTCACAAGTATCTGAAAAAAAAAATTTTGTATGGAAATTAAGGGTAAACTATATGCTTTTCTTCAAGAGGTGTACAAACTATTTACTAGGAATATTTCACTGCATTAAGTTGATACGAACTTGTCAGTTAATATATTCAATTCTCCATGAACAGAGTAATTAGCTTCCAACAATAATTAATTACACATCTGCATATCAATATACAAATCCTCCGAGAAGTTGTCTATTTAGTATCATTGACATATATATGTAATAAACTTCAAGTATTTTTACAAAACAAATTTTTGAGAACTTAATCTTTTTTTTTTTTATCTCAGTATTTGTATTAATTTTTTTTTCAATAATGGTAAATAGATGCTAGTGAAATTATGATACACAAAAACTAAGAAAATGTCATCCAAAACCAAAAATGTAGCAGCAGATCACATAGATCAAACTGGCAAAGTAAACAATTTTTTAACAAATATTATTGTTAATTTAAGTGCAGTTCCAAGAGCAAAAATTTAGGCTTACAAATCATTTTAAGAGTTATATTAATATAATAATGCTTGCACTTATGTGAAGGGAGTCTACGAACGTTTGTTGTTATAACTAGTAAGAAAAATGGATTATTTAAAGTACACTTTGTGCAAGCAAAGATACATATTGTGAATGTGTCAAAAATTTAGTAGGTTAGATCTAGTCAAATAGTTATATTGCTGTTTGTAAAAAGAGTAATGTGTACAACTAAAATAAACTTCATTCTGGCAAATATAAAAGCACATATCAAAAGTAATGTTTTTATTTTTGAAAATATGAACCATTAAGCAGTATTTACCCACAAACACATCAACTCATTTTTCTTTTTATTCCATGAAATGCTCTTCTTTATCTAAGGCACAGTCATTAAGCCTAACATTAGATCTAATTATCAAACACTCATAGCTAAAGCATGCGTTAGACTTTCTTCATCACTAGGATGCAAGTGTATGAGATTTCAGTTAGCCACATTTCACTGAAAATCACATTTTATTGAATAAATAAACTGGATGAAACATGCTTGAGTGACATGGTGACATTGTTGTTTGGGTGAATGTTATTAGTAAAGCATATCCACTATAATTTAATCATACCCCAACAACTATAAGAAGATCAGCTGACACAGGTCAATATCTATGCTTATTAACACAAAGATACAAAGTCAATTTTTCATTATACAGTGCTCCAGATAAGGGGCATAATGGCATAAATTCAGACCAAAAAATCAGCTATTCACAGCATTAAAACAATATTGAGAAGTCGCTCTACTGCTGTAGAAAAACAAATACAGCCACTGCTACTTTAACAGTAGTACAGTAATTAATAGGCACATTCTTGTAGCTTTCTGCAGTTCTGCACAGTTCACACAGTACAGCTGGAAAACTAAGTGCTCTTTTACTGCCAAAAGTTTCTATTGGTGCACTCGTTAATGATCCATTTACTTCATAACCAATTACTGTCCAGTTTGTTTTAAAATGATACTAGGCCCTCCTTTAATTTTTTAAAAACAAAAAGAAAACAACACTTTGACGTAACTGCAGTACAATGAGGAGTAACAGACTGTCATGGCTGCTGGAAAACCACACAGCATTTTGAACTATTTCAAGCCACTTGACGGTAATGTAGATTCTGCTGAAAAAACAATCTGCAAAGATATTATTGGCATGATTCTACTAAATATTGAAAAAATATTAACTACCAAAAACTGAAAACACAATGAGGTCTCACTCAAAAAAAGAACAACTGATAACTGAAAAGCAAAATTCAGTTGGCTTGTAATTGATTTGACAGGGGATGGCGAAGAGATTTTGGTGTTGCAGAATGACAGACATACAGAAGATTTTACAGCACAATCTGCACAGAAGCTAAACATGGCAATTCATTTGCTAAAGGAGGTTTCAGGTTTGTGTCCTCTCCCCTATTTTTAGAGAGACTGCTAATATTTGTTGTTGAAATTAAGTATAGAAAATTACATTTTCATTAGATGCTTTTGCAGTACAAGCCCATTAACTACATCCAACCCCTAATTCAAATCATCTTAATAATAGCATTATTAACAAATTACAACTGCATGAGCATTCCTAAAAACACTTATTAAATGCACATTTAAGTAAAATTGTGTAAAATATAAAACGTTGTCATAATTTATACATTAAGACTATGATCTGGTGATTTAATTTACTAAATTAATCCTGTACCAAACTTCACCTTTTGAAATAAAATAATTCATAATTAGTTAAATTGGTTTTTATCACAAAAATGTTATTGCTGCACTTTTGCAAAAAAAATTTTAAATTACTCCCAATTATAGAATTCTAGGAGTTACTACTCCTTACAGAAAAGAAATATGATGCACTGAATTAAACATTTGTAACACTTGAGACTAAACTTGTCGTTTGAAGTTCTTTAAAACTTGCAATGTAAACTCAATCCAGGAACATTTCCATTGCAAGATATGCAAACCCCATATACATGAGTACATAAAAATTTCACTAACTGATGCCCTTTGTTAGACTCGACCTAAAAACAATCACAACAGAATCTTTAAAGATTGTCCTAATAAAGCTAAAGAGCATCAAATGAAAAACTGGCATATTTCTATGCATTCATTACTTTATACGCAAATAAATATTCATACAACTTACCCAATAATACAAGAATAGATTCAGTATTTATCACTATCCTTCAAAACTAATAGAATGAGACTGTTCAACCTTCTTGAAATTCATCCAGTATATGTTATTTAAAACATTTGGCTATTTGTAGTTACTCATAGTTTAGTGATATTACAAGCATGCTAGTTACTGTAAAAATGTTTTGCTGACTATTAATAGGTAAAGGAGAAGTAGCATGTCACACTCTTCAGAACTACAATTCATTCTAAACATTGTTAATAACCATTATACAGATACTCATTTCATTCACGGCTGTAATACCACTTGATTTTAATTAGTTAAATAATTACCTTCTGTTACAACATGATTTACCTTTCAATTCCCCTAGTAGGATCACATGGAGTATCCCCCGTCTGGGTCTGAATAGTGTCTTGATCTGGAACACTTTCCTATGAACAGTAGTCAGCTGTTAAGTTTGTATTTCAAAGACAAATTTTTTGGTGTTTCATACTACAGAACTGAAGTTTATTAAACAAGTTTTATTTACTGAATTTATTTTCCCTTATGAAAATTCTTTATTCTACTTCAAATATGCAATTTAATAATTTATTACAATTAGACAAGTGTAGAACAGATTGCCTACTATCCATACCACCAAATCTCATTAATCAGAAATACCCTTTGTCATTACTTTTCTTATCTGTATACTTAGGAGAAAATGAAGATTTTAACATATAAAAAGAAAATATTGCATCCAAAAAATCTTCTACACGTACTTAATATGGTGCAAAAAAAATGGTCAATATATTTTCCTCTCCATTATACAGCATGTTTAAAAATATATACTTCTTTAAGCAAGTGCATGGAAAAAAAATTAAATTGTATTTCAATTTAGGCACTGAAAAACAAAAATAAACAAAAACTCAAAATTACCCTCTTATTTAGATATCTGCATTCCTTATCAACTATCCAAGATAAAGTTTTACCTGCTTTCCTTGGTCCACACTAGATGGCTGTAGAGTACTGAAATACACCTGACTATCTTCCTGTTTTATAACTGAGCCATCTGATGGTGCTACTTGACAAACATTATCAGGAGGGCCTTCAACTTGTAAAAAAAAATACTATATCTTTACTTTTATGTACATAAAAATTTTATAAAAAACATACCCCTTTTTTCTTTTTACTTTGAAACCGTTACAGTTCATATTCTACATAATGGAATCACAAATCTACCCTGAGAAGCAGGTTACATGACAACATCTCACAATAAACACTCAAATAGTAAAAGTTAAACTTTTAACTAACCTAAAATATTTTAATTCATATAAAACATTTAACTTTTTTTTTATATACTTTATTTGAACACACACATTTGTCTAATATATATTTATCAACCATAAGTATACAATTTCATTTGATTCTTTTCCACCATTAAATTTAACATTTCTTGTTTGTTTCCATGACACGAGTTGAACAGTTAAATACAAATCATTCCTGCCCTTATTCATTCACATCTAAAAATACTATATTATATAATTGAGCTATTAGAGAAGGCAAAATATACTGCCTGTCAGAAAACCTTGAACTGTCTCAGAAATATAATTTGAAAAGTCATACTTTTTTCATTGAAAATTTTTGCAAATATCAACTACATTGAGGAAATTGCTTACTAGACAATTTATATTGAAGATATTTACTTCCAAAGCCAGACTACAAAAAACAAAATTGTCTTGGATAGCCAGAAGTGTCATTATTGAGCCACAATGTGGGTCAACTATGCATAACAGACTGTGACGCAGTAGACTATAAATTAGCAATAAAATTCTATTAAAAGAAATAGGAGAGTAGCACAGGTCACGAGACAATAAAACTTTGCATCAGAAATTATTTGATAAATAAATACCATGTGCTCGCTATGTAATATAGATTACAAAACAATATTATGTCAAAACTCCTTATGAATCAGTAAATTAAACTTGTATAACTATGTTCCTGAAAACATTTAAAAACAAACTGCATGTATATCTTCTGTAGTTATTCAAAGTATTCTAATACCTTTAGGACAACATTCCTGTTAGTGACATGTCTGTTAATGTTAAAATTTTAATTATATAACATTTCTGAATATTAGAAAATAAAGTAAATTAAATTACTTTATGGTAAACAAAAAACATGCTTACAAGTATGCACATTGCAAGATGTCACATAATTAAAATCATATATAATATTCAATGTTAAACTGGTACACAATTAAAAACATTTTATTTAGGCCTATCTATGGCCTTCAAAAAGTTGACAAAATGTTTTTAATTGTGTACCAGTTTAAGACTGAATATTATTTATGATTTTAACTTTATATACAAGTGCCAAAATACTATAATTATGTCACATAATATTGCAATGTAAACCATAAAAATTTATCCAGATTAAACACTTCAAGATGTCAATATTCTTATGTAAACCATAAAAATTGATCCAGGTTAAACACTGCAAGATGTCACAATAATCCAATGTCAACCATAAAAATTGATCCCGACTAAACACTGCAAGATGTCACAATATTCCAATGTAAACCATAAAAATTGATCCCGACTAAACACTGCAAGATGTCACAATATTCTTATGTAAACCATAAAAATTGATCCCGATTAAACACTACAAGATGTCACAATATTCCAATGTAAACCATAAAAATTTATCCAGATTAAAACATCTTCAGAAAAACCATTCAATGTAAGTAGATAATCGAGTACCTGACATTAAGTATATGAATTAATGAAAATACAGCTATCAATGTTTTCACATGTTAAAAATGCAACTACTGAAAGTACTGCAGCAAAGTTCAAAAAGAATCCAATACTCTGTGTAGATTAATGCACAAAAAAACTGATAATTTGCACTTGTTTCTCCTTACCTTCACATTACATCACATAATGAATAATAAAATTATGATATACGTATAATATCGCATCCAATTTTTTTTTACAAATGTAAGTAGCAAATTCAAAATGAAACAAAAATAATAAAATTGGAAAATACAAGTACTTTAAAGCAAAATAAAAGAAATAATAAGATTTATTTTTGAAAAAATATGAAATAGTCTATATACAGGTGATGAATTTTAGGGACTTAATATAATATGATCAATAAAATTACACCACAAATATTACACAACAGTATTAATCCACTTTTTTTAAACAAACTTTCTTTAACCAGATCACTAGAACTGGACTATCATTAATTTTTTTTTTTTTAACCTTTATTACTATATTAATTAGTTGATAGAGAATGAAACAAAAATCATACTTACCATGTTTTCTTAGCTCTGAGGTAAAACTAGATGTTACGCTGGTTGAAAAATTGTCTTCTATCTCAACCTGGGTTTGTTGTTGTTTCAAAGTTTTAGTTTCAATGACTTCCTGTAACTTTAATTGTTCTTGTATTTGTGTCGACTGCTGTTGAATCAGACCTTGTTGTTGAATTTGGTTTATCTGACCTTGATGCTGGAAATTTGGAAATTGCTTGTAATATATTTCTGATTCTTGTGACTGAATATTCTGTATTTGCTGTTGAGAACAACCTGAAGGAAATGTTTGTTGCACATGCTGCACCTGTGGTTGTTGAGTATGCCCCTGCTGTACTTGTGGTTGTTGAAAATGTCCTTGTTGAATTCCTGGTTGTGTGTGTGATTGCTGAGGAAGATCCTGCATAACTTGCATTTGGCAAGGATGCCCTTGTTGCACAGGTTGTTGAGAATATCCTTGATGTACCTGTGGTTGTTGCACAGGTTGTTGAGAATATCCTTGATGTACCTGTGGTTGTTGCACAGGTTGTTGAGAATATCCTTGATGTACCTGTGGTTGTTGCACAGGTGGTTTAGAATATCCTTGATGTACCTGTGGTTGTTGCACAGGTGGTTTAGAATATCCTTGATGTACCTGTGGTTGTTGCACAGGTTGTTTAGAATATCCTTGATGTACCTGTGGTTGTTGCACAGGTTGTTTAGAATATCCTTGATGTACCTGTTGTTGTTGCACAGGTTGTTTAGAATATCCTTGATGTACCTGTGGTTGTTGCACAGCAACCTGTTGGGAAGTTAGCTGTTGGGGTTTTTGTGAAGCTTGTTGCATCTGTTCTGCTTGGGTCTGTGACTGTTGATGTTGTCGTTCCCTTTTCAAAGATGTTATCTGATTGCGAATGGCCAGAGCCACAATTCTCATGTCTTCCTCCATAATAATTCCTGTCATTTGCTGAAATACACAATTTTCGTTAACATTACAAACCATGAAACACAGAACACACTATTACTATAGATTTTTCCAGAGCTTTATGTAATATTCAAATATACATTTAAATAAAAATGGAACCAAATCTAGTTGATCTGGCTAAGTTTTATTACACTGCACCATTATTATGTAAATTTTCTTTCAATTTATATCCTCCCCTTACCACTTTGTGAATGTTACTAGAAATGAAATATAAGCAAAGGATAATTTATCCACATTTATGATGCAAGCTGCTAAGCCAAATGTTTCTTTGGCTAAACATTTCTTGTTTATCATCAGAAAAGATTGAGTCCAACTTGTTTAAAAGATGATTAAAATACAAGCAACAATAAAAAAATATGTCAATGCCATTTAGTTTTATTACTAAAGTGTAGATGGTGTTAATGTATGGTTTTAACAGTTCATTTTTACAAACTTCCTAAATTCAAGTAACATTAAATATACAACTTTTAAAGTATGCTTTTATAAATGACCTGAGACTAAACACATTAAGTCAACACCTGTTGTGCTGGATTACTCATATGAACTAGCCTTGTATAAATGTTTATACTTTTTGTCACTATCTCATGGGTAAATCAGGAATTTTGTCCAGACACTGGCAACATCCTCTCAGGTTTAAAGAGTTAATGCTGAAAAATACTACAATGAGTCACCAATAGAAAGATTCTCTGAACACAGCCAATCATTAGCATGTGAATTAATAAACTTACACTAATATTAACAAAATGTCACAAAAATTCTATATAAAAATTTACCATAGCCTGAGCAACTTCTTCAGGATCATCATTTTCAATATCAAACTCAAACTGAATAGCCTCATTTTCTTTATGCTTGTCTTTCCTCTTCTTGGGATCTAGAACTCTTAACAGTAGTTCAACTTTGGGATCATTGCTTGTGACGTTTTTCTCGCGGTTCACAAATTCGACCTTCACACCTAGATCCTCCTGGAAGAAGTCCAACTGGAGCATTTCCTTTACAGTAGGCCTGTAAATAACAATATTTTATTGCTCTACTGACATATTAAAATACTGAAACACATGAAGTTGATCTGCAAGTAGATCATAGAATGCTTACTGTTTAAAACAAATATGAATTATGATGTTCATAATATATACCACAATAATTCATCCTGAATAAATATAAAGTTATTAATGGATTCATTATAATATAAAAATACTAGTCAAAGAAATGGGAACAAAACAGATTATCTACACATACAGAAAAATAAGCTCAATTGTTCTAAACAAGTTTATATATACAAAAAATTAAGTTAAAAAAATTATCTAACTTTTGATTTTGAAACCAATTCCTTCAAGTATTTATTAAAAAACACCTATTTTTGAAAATTACCTTGCTATCTTTCAAAAATAGAGTTGATATTTAATTCAACTTCATAATATATCCATAGGAAAGAATGGGATTGTACATGTACGTGTGCATGTGGGGGAAGATCTTGAAATTTATAAAATAAATATAATTACTCAATAGTTTTATTGCATGCAATACAATCTTCTTACACCCCAAATTAGTTACAAGTTCTTGGGTTCAAAGATTAAAAAACATTTCCTAGCATGTACAAGTTTTCCACCATAGTTAAAGAGTTACACATCAACATTTCTCTATCTGTCTTTACAAATGAACACACATTAGCATTTTATCACTTAATGCAGATGGATGGTCTACTTCTATGTTTTACCATTAGCCTATACTATATCAGGGGTATTTTCCTTCACACAAAAAAAAATACTGAACCAAATTTGCATGGAACTTAAACTTATTAAATAGTATCTAGTTTTGGCTGAAAAAAAAAAGTTGTATTTTAGTTTTTGAGTCTCACTTTAATCACCAGAATATCTTGTTGTCACTATCATACTCTAAACTTAATATCTTGTCACAGACGAAAATTATCATAAATTTCAAATGAATATAATTTAATGCAAAAACAGTTTCAAGAACAAAAAGAACACTTAAAAAAACCATAAAAAATCTGAGCTGTGATTTGTTGTCAAGTCTTCTAAATTTCACACTAAATTCAGTCCTCCAGGAGCTACATCTAATCATTTTCTCACAAAACCATCAAGAATTTCTCATGCCACTTAATTCACTCTACATTGTTGTAACTAGTTAATAGTCTGCTCCATACAAAAGTATTTAAACTTTGCCTATTGTTATTTTCAAAGCTGTTCTTATACATCCCACCCCTTTTACGACCTCACAGCATCTGATGTGAGCAGAAGCCTGTAATAGTAATAATAATAACAACAACTCTGGAAACAGAGAAGGTAATTCACGACAGAAATACATCTTAGTTAAATGTATTCTTTAAGGATGATAGTTTCTTAGCAAGTAAAAACCTATGCTTTGGAATGGCAGAAAAAATTATAAAAAAATTAATTCCATTGTTTATAATATACAAGGAGCTGTACAGAAATGCAAGTTAAAAATATTTATTTTTTTTTTCTTTGGAAATTACACAAATGCTGCAAAATTACAAACTCAAAATAGTTCAGAATTGATATTAAGAAATTCTTAAATTTTGAAATTTGATAAGCAGATGTGCACTCAATACCTGGAAAGTGCTCACAGTCATAATACGGTTAATCTGTAGTTACCTTAACATTTCGTTAAGTATTAGACATGTTTAACATTTCTATTAATATAAATAATCTATATCTCCACATCTTTATTTTCTCAATAGTTCACTATTGAAATGACTGGATATATACAAGTAGAATTTCATGATCAACAAAAACAATATAAAATTTAAATCTTAAGACAAAAAGGAGTATTTTCTAATGTTTTCTCTGAAAAGTATTTCAAAATTTGGCAAATTTTAGAACAGTTTTAATTCAGTTATCTAAGCTTGAACAATGTCAGTTAAATTGAACATTAATACAGTTTCTATAATAATAGGTTAAATCATAGAAAATATCTCAAACATTCAAGAGTTGGTTGGTTGGTGTTTTATGATGTAAAGCAAATAAGCTATCTGCACCAAACAACAATCATTCAAAAAAAGATGACAACTTCATAGATTTTTTTTAATTATTATTTTACCTGACATTTTTACTTATACCTTTTAAGGTATTTTGAGCATCAGCAGGTTACAAAACTGATTATATATTACAGTAATTGAAAATATAGATAAATTAATATGTACAGTGAAGGGTGTTTAGAGTATTATTAAAAACGTTAGAGTCACTGATAACAATAATAAATTTAAATAATTAGACAGAAATATACCTTACATTAAATAATTTTACAGATATCAGGCAATATTTCTGTAAATAGAAGGGTGTTTAGATTGAATCAGAAGAGATTCCTTAAATTTCCTGTGAAGAAAGTAAAATGTTTGTCCAATAAAACATGTAATAGTTTGTTTTTTTTCATATAGTGGTTTCTTTTTCTGTTTGTTTGAATATTAAGTGAAATTTATAAAATGTCAGTTTGTTAACAACTTAGTTCAGAAATATTGGGTATTATTTTTAATATGATCCTAGCCTTTTAGATATGTGTTCTAACTTTTGATTAACTGATTACGATGTTCCAGTTTAGTTTCAACTGGATTAGCAAACTTATGGGTTATCAACAGCTCCTGACAATGAGGTAAGAGCAAAATACTGAGGTAAAGATACATTCTGGAAGTATATATCAATACAAATTTCTAATAATCAACTCCAGTTTACATTCAACAAAGTCAAGAATAATGGAATATTCAGTCATTTGTTCACATACATTAATCTGACCAGCATTAGCTATTCTCCAAAATTTCATCTACATTATCTTTAAAGAAGACTTAAAAAAACATTTACACTTAAAAAAAATTATATACCCACTAATAGTTACAATTCTAATTGATTTTTAACATCTTAAAGACCAAGTTCTTAAATCATGAACAAAGAATGTTTTAGTTTCTTCAATTTCAAGGCTTTAAAAGTATGTTTCTTACCTTTCTTCTCTCGAAAGTCGTGTGCAGCAACCAATGATTTCTTTCAGTTCTAGATTTTCAATCTTTCCAAAACTCTGAGGTGGAATACCCTAAATGTAAAAAATAAATTATTTAAGTTCACTCTGCATATTCTATACTTTAGCATGTCATCAGCTCACCCTAGGTCTTAACAAGGCTATGTAATGAAAGGAACCACGACTTACACTGGTAACCCTCTTATAAATCTGGGCAGGCCCACTGCACTCAGAATATGGATACTCAGAGGTGGCCATCTCCAACATACACATTCCAAAGGCATATACGTCTACAGACTCATCATAGTGTTCTTCATACATTTCAGGTGCCATAAATTCTGGAGTGCCTGTTGTGGTCATTATAACATTCTGTCAATTGTTTAAACATTAATGCTCACCGAAATATAATTTACAATTACTGTTTATAAGACTAATAGATCTTTCTCCCACACTACTTTGAATGAGATCCATCAGTGTGTCACCAATGAACATTTTGAATTTATTATAATACTTTCAAATTCATTTTCCTTCCTTCTTAATGTAAACAATCCAAAACTGTTTTATTCATAACAATTTCAAAATTATGAATTAGAGGAAAAATTTATATCTTTAAATTTAACTGCTGAATATGTATGTTTTCACTATTACAACTGAAATCAGATATTTTGGGTAGACATGAAGTATTTGTGTGATGATGTAATTATGTAACCTACCTATGACACTCTTGGCAAATGATCTGTTTTTCAGCGTAGCCAGTCCCAGGTCTCCAATTTTCACCGATCCAGTAGTTCCCGTAATAAAAATGTTATCACATTTGAGATCACGATGGATAATGGGAGGAGAACGAGAATGAAGAAAACTCAGCCCTTTTAAGATCTGTTTACACCACGACTTCAAGACTTTCAAGTTGATCTTCTTAAATCGACGTAAATACCTAAAAGTTGTGAAGTATAAACTCATTCATACAACTGTAGCTAATAACTACACATCATATTCTTTTTAACAGATGTTTCTCTCTTCTTAAGTTTAACATATGATCAAGAATCTGTAATAAAACTAGAAACTAATCATAAATACATTAATTTTCTATGTATGCTTGGAATGGCTTAAATTTCAACAATGTACTCTGAAAGTTTAAATTGTTTCGTGAGTAAACAAATTAAGGTTCTTAGCATATACTTAATGTATTAAAAACAGCCACATTGAAGTTTATCATATTTCCTTTTGAATATGTATTTTCTCACAATAAAAGTATTTTATTGAACAAGATTAGTACGTGCAGCTTCTAACATAATAAGAATTTAATCAAGAAAAGCTTACGTTTTCAGCGTTCCCGACGTCATTAGTTCTGTAATTAACACTAAGTATTTTTTCTTAGGCAGATTAACTTCCCAGTAATCATAAAAACGAACAATATTGGGATGTTGCAGTCCTTTTAGCATCTCAGCTTCTTCTCGAAACCTCTGTCGCTCACTTTTGTTTAGGCGCTCCTACGGAAGCAGGTAAAAAAAAAGATAAACCTAAATCACATTGAATCCATTTTCTTTAACATTAATAACCCAAGAAAAGTTACTACTCAGTCCAAAGTTTTGGGATTATTAGTATCATAACAAGTAGATTAAAACTAAACAGAAAGTTATCCAGTAAAATAACTACTATTTATTAACAAATCTTTTCTCAACAATCCATGTCTTGTAGTGACTTCTCACATACAATGTCACTAATGAAAAATAGAATAATAGATTATAGCCTATAACATGAACTTGCTTGTAACCACACTTTCATACTTAAATTTTGTATTGTTTCAGTTTGAAATTTAGTATTTAACTAAGCATCTTAGAAAAAAAAAAAGTTTAAAAAGCACGGTAATATAAAATAAAGATCTTTTTTAGTAATGTAAATGATGAAAAATATACTGATGCATTTACTTGTTACCTCTACTACAGAGAAAATATATGAAGACATTACAAAACTTGTAAAGGGAAAAAAAATTTAAATTGAAGGTAGGGAACTTTTAAAACTAAACATTTAAGAGACTCATGCTAAAATCATCATAAGATATTGAAACTCAAAAATATACCATGACTTCTAACATACATTAAGTCACCCTCTGATACATTTAAAAGAAGAGTATCAAAACTGCCTATATTAGATTTTGTTGTTTTTTTTTTTTCCAAGAGAAATAAATCCACAAGCTTCAGAAAATTTATATTACTACTATTAACTTTTCCTCACAGAAGTTATCCTAAACATTTTCATATTTCAGGAACTACTTTGCTATCAAGGAGTTGACTATAGTGTGTGAATACAGCCTACTCCAATGAAACTTAATAATATGGGTTGTGAAACAATTATACTTGTGCAGATCAGAAAGGAGCAAGAACAAGTTTAAAAATATATGTTTACTCAACTTGTCATTTTCAAAACATCCACATTTTTTCCTGAAAGGGATAATGATTATGACCTTAAACATGAACGATCCATTACAGAATTACATTCTTACTAAGATATAAAGTAATTTACAAATTCTGCAAGGAAACTTCCAGCATCAGTGGGTTTCAATCAACTTAGAAACACTCTTTCCAAAATGATTTTTAAAAGCAAGTCATATAAACTGAATTTGTACAGCATTTAAGTTTCATCATACTACTAGCCTCTGCAACACAACATACAATATATTTTAATGGCATTTCTGTCATCCAGGATTTCTAACTGGTCTTGAAACTTTGGTGTGCCAGCCTATCAAAATATTATTAATAGTTTGTGTTTAATCTGACCTAATAATACCCTAGGTTCAAAGGAACAGTTAACTGGTTCAAATATAAAGTAGTACAATGAAAACTACTAACTTTCAATGCAAGTTTGTTTTTGTTTTTTTTTATTTTGTACCTCTGACAACACCTACATCCATGTTTTTCATGTTAAAGGTGAGCTATAACAGGGGAAAAAAATAAGTTATATGCTTTACATGTAGAAAACATTTTGGGCACTGGAAGGAGAAGAAATATTTTGATGTTTTGGTCATAAGATCAGATTGTATGATTTCCTGGTGAAATTATGCCTTCATAAAATATCTTCAGGGTGACTTCTGTGTGTGTAGAGAAAGTACCAAAACAATTGATACCACATTTGCCAAAACTGAATACCACAAAATTTCCTCTTTGATATGTAATATTTAGATACTTTGAAAAGACAACTACCAAAACATTTTCCCCTTTTTATATCAATCTATTATATTAGCCCTTTAACGCTGATTTTAATTAAATATCACAAAGCTGTTCATTACAAGACATTAGCAGTCGCCAACTCAAAGATTAATTAAATTTTTAAAAATATTGCCTTACGAGGGGTACTTCTAATCTGAATGGTACCAACTATTAAATGTTTTCTAATAGATGGCACCACTCAGAAAGTTATCGCAACAGATAAGAGTTTCGAAACGGTGAACACAATCCTTCAGTTTTCTTTAAAACTTTTCAAACATTAAAATTATATGAACAAAAAAAAAAATTAACAATATCCCCCAACTTCACAGTTTGCAAATTACAATTCTTGTTCGTAAACTGACATTTTCCAACATACTAACGCGACAAATAATTAGGCGAGCTGGTTACCAAAGCGAAGTTATTTATTAGTGCATGCAAGTTGTCTGGAATTATATTGATCCGCTACTAAAAAAAGCCAGTTACACATTGGTGTGCAATATCGCCAAGCTTACACTACCGCCCTCTGCAGCTCATGTAACTAAACTGGGCAACGCTTGTATCAGCTTTTGCACTTTGTTTTGACCTTCAAACTATTAGGCAAGTTGAAGCTCAAAATGTGTCACATATCATAAATTATAACTAGCACCAAATAATTTACTTTTGACAACGGTGCTAATAATTCTAAACATATGAGTGAAAACAAAGAATAAAATGAAATATGACAACAGCATATCCAGTGTCAACAAGGTCTTTCGCCCAAAACCATGGCTCAATCAGGCCGGTTGGGTTCCTACAGCCATACTAGTGATTTAGGAGCAATAAACATCAGTTGCATGAACAACTGTTATGGTGTGAACTATATTAAGTGAAATGCATAATCAGTAATATTAAGTCATTCACCCGTTATGGCCTTACAGCTATTACAAATATTTTCGGTTTCTAATTCCTGATTTGGTTGACATCGATTGGAGTTAGGCATCCAAATCAATATCCAAAAATCAGTTAAATAAGCATTTCACTCGGTTTGTTTCAAACAAGAATGGAAGGGTAATAGATCTTATTGAAGTTGAACACAAAATTATTCGGGAGGATTTATATGATTAAGGTCTCCGATTTCTTTTTGTTATATTCTAAATATAGGACGAGAGGACAAGATAAACTCCACTTAAGACAAGACGATTCAGTTATGTGTAGGTAGTGTAGGCTAACAATATACACAAGTTTAAAATGAGAAGTGATGATTTCGTTAAAGATAATGGGTGTGTTTCAATCATTACTTTTCTCAATGGGTGTGAAAGGGCAGCCTTGAAGGACCATATGAAAACACTACTGCAAACATATGACAAAATAAAGAAAGTAAATACAGAGGTTGAAAATGTTGTATCCAAAGGAATTTAGAGCCCCACTACGTTATTACAGTCCATGCCGCCATTTCTAATTAGCTCTATCAGAAACCATTCATCTTGATAAGCCCTATAGCGAAGTTTACATTGCAAAGGGCAACGTCGTAAAACTGTCATGTCCAAAGCACATAACTCCTCCCTACTTATTGTCTATAATACTTCTAATGTATGAGAACGACAGCTTTCAGCCCCCGTTTCAACAGTACGATTGCACAGAAATAGGTGCTTCGTCCGACGACTTGAACGGTATGTCTGCGTATGGGATAGCATGAATCTACGTTTCGTTCTTTGTTCAACAGATAAGTCATAGAAACAACATGTGCACACGTGGCTTGTCAGCTTTTCACACGAAGATCCTTTTTGATCATTTTGCGTACTGTTGACTGGGGCACAAAGAGGACTTATGTTCGTGAATTCTCTCTTGTTACATGAACTTTGCTTACCACAGCTGAGGTATGTCTTGCTGCAGGTCTCTTTGTGGATGGTTCTGGTATCCCAATTTGAACCATGTTCCTTTGTTTTATAATGTCATTAAGCAAAAGGGATGTCTCCGTCTTGGAAATTCTAAATCTGAAACCTGAACACGTCTACGATCCGAGTGTATAAATACTTCGCATTGGAAGGTACTGTTACATACACTTCCAAAAATAAGTTTTCGCTGGCATCACGCTACTTACATAACGCCAAACAATGTCAAATTGTAGTTCTGATACATTCCGTCCCACCGCGACTTTATATCAGCTGCGGCTATTACATGACAATGATTTAAATATTCAAAACCCTTTTAACACAACGTACTAAAGTGGTATTTAGCTCCTAACGACGGTTTCACAACAGAAGATATGTGTATGTAAGCCATATTTACTGGTATTGTCTTGACGAACAGAAAGTTCTCTAACACCAAATGGGTTTTTATCAAATCACACAATGATGCCTCAGACAAACCCTAGTTTATAACCGCGATAAACTATCACAAAATGTATACGAATTCCTTGCAAAATGGTTCATATCAAAGTAAAACAAACGAATTCATGCAAGGTTATATTTACTGGTTTTGGTCTTTCAACATTTTGTATACAGCTTCGTCATAAAAATGATATTGTTACGATGAAGCATACGTCTGTAAAGCAAGATGTACAATGGCCTTTAAACCCTAATTAAAACAAAACATTTCATCAGAAGGTTATCACAAAATACACGAATCTATCAGTCCTCTTAACATGGTGAGGTAAATAAAAAGGTACAACTATATAGCAGTTACAATTAGGTATACTAGGTAGGAAAGAGTACAGTTACCAAACTGTTAAGTTTTTTAGTCTAAACCAGAAGTTTACAACACCAGGATTTATAGAGAGCTTTAAAAATACATTCCCCGACTTTTTTTTTACGTCTTCCCTAAGTTGTATACACACACATACAAAATTATGCTCGGAAATCACCGCATTAACTGCTTTCAATGAATTATCGAGCTTATATACTAGACGTAGTAGCTAGACAATACATTTTCACTGATTTTAGGCATTTTTTTCCCTGACTGTATACATCCTGAACAGATTTATATAATTCGAAGCTAGCAAAACGAGTATGGCCTTGGAATCCTTTATAACTCACGAACAAACGCTCATCCAACATACTTTGCCATTTACTTAAGCAATAAATAGGTCAATGTCAGCCCAAAATATTTCACAGGAGTAGCGTCGTAAGTAACCCACGATCTTCTCTCCATTAAGCACATGAACCGCAAGCTGATTTCGCGTCTTAGTATAAGTTACTAATAACAAAACGATAAATTATATATTTTAAACAGATTTAAATACAGAAAAGTGCACGAGCAAAAACAACATATTCCGAATACAAATATATGGATCTCTCGATCTGCTTGACGTTTCATCTTTCCTAAAATATACGCTATATAATAGTAAATATCTGTTGTATCTAAGGGCACGATTCGCAATTTTCGCGCAAACCTATAAAGGGCTATCTGCGCACAATTTTGAACTAACAGCCTAAAAGGAAAGCAACTAGTAAATAACACCCACAGCCACATCTTGGAGTACTCGTCATTTCGTCCGACTGAATAGAAATACTTCATCTTTACTCTTATAGTGTCAAAGTGCGGAGCGCGTTTATGCGGCAACAGAGCTCGAGCCGTGAATCAACGGATTCATATCCCAAGTACACGTGGCCCATTATAAGTTGACTATTTGAGAAATATTGCAATTTGCTACATTTGAAGCGTATCACTTAATACATTCTACAATGATAATTTTAAAAAAGGAAAGGAAAATATCATACTTCAAAAGAAAGCGAAAATCGTATTTTTATACCGTATTCTATTTTTGCCCGGGTTCTACTGAATTACTGGTAATAATAATGCCAAGTCCAGACCAAGTTATTTCCTCAATATCGTTTTCTAAAGGACACGTCTACCTGTAGGCATGTCTCCACAAACAACGTTTCAACAGAAACCACGAAACAAATGTACGAATGGTACACAAATAAACTTGCTTGCAGAATTTCCTCGCTAGCTGATCGATAACAAATACATTACTTTACTAACTGAATCCTAGAACCGAGTAAGCGATAACTCACTGACTGGCACTGAATTGATTCCTTCATAAGTCATTAATACATTCAATATTTCAGTCATTACGTATTCACTCACTGGCATTGATATTATTCTCGTTGACTATTTACTACAAAAATTTCTAGGCCATTACGTCATGATCAGCTCCATTTAACAAATATCTAAGTTCAAATATCAAAAACAGCTTACAACACTACCCCTTTCTAGATTATGAACTCTTCGAAAAATCCTAATGCATAAATAAAACAGTATGTTCAATTCACTTAATCAACAAGTCATCTTGGTCGTTTTCTTTTTCAAGGATTATGTTATACAAATAGGATGATCTCTTTTATCTTATTGTCACGCAGTGTCCTGTCACTGGGGAAGTTTTTCCCGAGGGAAGTGGTCGATGTAATCCATTGGAGTCTATCCTTGGCGATCCTCTGGAAGTAGTCTCGACAGGAACCCTGGGTTCTTTAGCAAGTTGACTTTCCGCTGGCAAATTTTTATTTGAAGTTACCACGCTTGCTGCGCTCTCACTAACGTACTTTCAAAGACAATCGTTAATGACCTTTGGCTTGGAACCATCTGTCGTTTTGTATTATGCAAGCTTCGTCATTGATTCTTTTCGGTACAACACATTGTCCTTCCCAACATTTGCTTAATTTTGGAGTACGTTCTCATGCGCGGCGAGAACTCTACAATTATACCATGTCACGTCGATGAAATCCAATGTTATCAGCATTAAAATCGAAGCGACTTTATTTAATCACTAAATGATTAAAGTATTTCCCTGGTAAAGTCGTGTAATGCGACAACGGTGTTCTTTAATCTCTGCATACTGAGCAATACTCTGATGGGTGGCTATCATACGGATGCGAGTACAGAAAGCCAAATGGCACCTTTATGTTCTTTCCCAAACATTAACGACGGTATATTCCTTGTAGCTTCATGTACTGCTGTTCAATAACTCACAAGTAGCAGTGGAAGACCTTGTCCACTTTTTTTTTTTTTTATATCCAGTCACAAAAACGGCTAACTGATCCAAAAGTGTATGTTTGTAACTCTCCACCATGCTCTGAGTCAGAGGATCAAGAGCATCGATAAAAATTCTCCAACACAATACTACTGTAGGTTTCCATGCCGTTTCTTTCGTGGCTCTTTTTGCTCCCAGCATAATTCACAAAATTCACACCAATTCTCTACAGATCCCTGGCACTCAACACAATAGAAGCATTATTTTACTCTCATCAGTGTCTTTTTAACACCTAATAATATAATGTTGGTTGTGGTGGTTGACGAGGCGTTTCGGAAGTTAGATTTTACCAAGTGCAGTCGTCGTTTCTATCCATTATTATTCTACCATTTCCTACATAACAATCCCTCTTAGGCATAATAAATCTTACTGTATCCATTAAATCTTTGTCTTCTGGCTGTAATAAGTGACTGTTTGACATGAAGGTTTTCCTCCACTATACTTAATCCGCTGAATAACTGGTTTCAAACTTGTATCTTTTGCCTGAGCATCTTTCAGCTCAGAGATGAAGCACATTAGTTCATCACTTGTGGATGTCATATCTCGGACTATACTCTGTTGTACGTTAAATTGGTCATCTTTAATATGTGGTGCTTCCCTCTTTTCACGATGTCAACATTCTTCATTAACACGTGATCTACGGGTTACTCCATCGGTGTTTCCATGGTTCCGTTCAGAGCGATGCAAGATGCTGAAGTTAGCTCTTTGTTGTTCCTTTGATCCGGTTAGGCTCGAATACGCATCCTTAGTATACTTTCTCATTTGAATATTAACATTGTTTATTCCTCACTATCTCTGCTGTAATGTTCATGTTTACAACATTTATAAACAGTTTCTGACATTCTTTAGGAAAATTACTCCATACAGGCTTTTGTTTGCAGTTCTTGGCAATTTGCCCTTCCAAGTTATATTTGAAACAATATTGTCAGTTCTAGACTATCGTCAGGAGGAGTTGATAATTCAATACTATTTTATCTGATGATTCCGTAACTTATAGATGGTATCTTCAGTTGTTTATCTGCGCCTTTAATGGATTTAAGTTTCATTGCCAATTGGAGAGTTTCTTTTAAATATGGTCATCCTTTAATTCTGCCTATTGCACGCATCTTGTGTTTTATGGACCTATTAATTGGCTACGTGGTTTTAAACTCAAAAGGACTATAATGACAAACATTCACTTTATCTCCTGACAACTTCGAGATCTCCAAAACTATGTATTTCATGCTCTCCTACTTAATAAGCAAGATTAACCAATAATTTGAACTATATATAAACCAGCCACGACTCACGCATAAGAAGCCTTCGAGCTGACTATTCCAATTTCAAGGAAAGTCTCACGCAAACTTGTCTCGCCTCTTCAAACGAAAAGCGTCTCGAAAGATGTTTAGTAAGCAATATTTATGGTTTTTACGGTCCTCATCTTAGGCTTGTTAATGACATTCTTGCACAACATTTCGCATGGATAGCACTGCGATAGGTGATGACGTAAGATTATGTTAATCTGTATTCTAAGCAAAATATTAAACGTTCAAAATGACTGTTGCATCACAAGCATAGACAAGTAAAGCAGTTTCTAAGCTATACAAAAATTTTAAACTCACTTTTGTAGACTAAAAACAGATCAAAAAATTAAAATTAATTCCAACAATAAATGTGAGATAAGTAAATTGAACATTTATGCAGTTTAAGTTCACCATTCGAATCGTTTCAGACGTCCACTAACGTATTGAAGCAACAACAACGTTTTAGATAAAGTTACAAAGTGCGCTATTAATATTATCGAAATATTTTAAAGAATCATAGACCCACAAGAGTTAAAATATTTCATGATACAAATACTTTTAAATAAAATACTCATGCATCATTCTGTATACAACGTTTTACAAAATATACCGCCAACGTTACAAGTCTAAATAGGAAAATATTTTCAAACTTCCAGAAGAATGCTTTGCAGTTAAAGTTACGGTTGCTAAAAGCGTCGGTTCGATGTGCTACAATTTGAAGCTAGCAGTACGCCCAAACAAGTTCTCTCTCTCCTCGCCTTGGATACTAGGGGGAAAAAATAAACATGATGATGCGTTTCTATTATCGACATACAGAGATGCTGAAATGTTAAAACTAACCACAAACTTTCACGTTTATTTAAAGTGAACATACTTAACAACTTAGTGCCAAATCAGTTCTAAAATCCTGCAATAATTCGATATACATTAAATAGTTATACACGAAATAGTAAGAGAAAAACTTTTCTTTTTTCAAAAGTGATATATATATATATCAGAAGTACAACCCAATCTCTCCAAGAAACCTTTCTATACACTTGGCATCTACAAAATAGTTTACTATACCGAAATCTTGAGGTTATTAAAAATCAGATTTAACTAACGTATTTCATATTTCCACCAAAAACACAACAAAACTCAACTGATATTTATGTATCAAAACATGTGTACGTATTTCGGGGAATGGGGGGGGGGGTATAGTAATCAGAACATGCCCTTAATAGAGTTTGGATATGCTCTTCTGATTGTTCAATCAAGGACCTGAGGCTCGAACGTGGTGCTAAGTTATCTTGAACAATAAGTAACATCAAAAATGTCTGCCATCACTCAGTAAATCAATAAAGCAAATTTTATTATCAATCTGTGAAATTTTATGAAACATGCCCCACGTGTTTCACCTTCAATTGCAAAACGTTGTGAAATTATCGAAACTCGCTTTTTATATATATAAAAAATATATAATATATTTATATATATAAAAATATTTCCAAGAAACCGTTAAATATGCCCAAGCAAAAAGTGACGTGTCATACGGGAACGTATATGGCAAGACGGTAGAACTACACTCCTCTGTCTAGCCAACTAACCCCGTAAAGCCTCGTCTGTCCCGGTCTTTGCACTCTCAGTAGTGATTCATAGTAGGGGTGAACAGCTGGGCACGTCACTGTTCAGCTTGGATTTACAAGAATAACACGTTTACTACACGGAGTGACACCACCGTTGAAGTAGAGATTAATTGAGACTGCATGTACTGGAACAAAGTTTGTTGAACAACTGACTACTGGCCGCAAAGTAATTACACTCACACACCGGAAATGGTACTTTACAAAAATACTGATGTTTTCAATACTTTGCGTGTGTTTTAATTCTACATTTACAGCATCTTGAAAACTAAGACTATTATTTTTGTATTAACTATACACACTAAAATCAATCGTATTATTCATTTGTGCATTTATGCCCATAAATTCAAACCACAATCATATGATCAAAAAAGTGGAATGATACAGGAAACGTTTAACACGTACCAAAATCCTGGGATGATTAGCTTTTCTGAATCAAGGGTGTCTAGTTTCAACAAGACACAGTCAGAAACTAATGCGGCTTAGAACGGATGCGTACGAACGGAAGAAGCCAAACCACAATCAAGACACACGGTAGAGTCCCGTGCGCCAGAACAACCTGCGGGTTACACTATGTTCATGACAAGAGTGATAGTTTAGCAATATACCACAGTTTCTTTAGCTCGAACTGTGGTAATCCAAACCATCACATTTTCAGTGGATGTGCTCCACTGGACCCTTACTTCACATACCAAAATTTAATGCAACCTATTAAGAAATACACGAGTTACAAAATCTCAAATTTTCATTGAATTATTTGTTTCTTCGCTCCAAAGTACGAAAAAAATTTGTTAGAAAACCTACTTTACTTTTTTGGATTTTTTTTGTAAATTTGATACACTGAGATATATTTACAACCTACAATTAGGATTCTCATTTGGTGTAAGTATAAGTCACACGTGCAAAGTTATTCCACAAAACCCGTTCGATTTTGACCAAAATATTTGCGCACGCCTACGCAAAAAAGTCACGTGAGCTATCGGTCTAATATTTTTGCTACAGTTTCACCTAATAGTAAAAGTGGACCGTTTTTCATTCAGATTAAAGACGACTGAATTAGAGCAGCAAAAGTAAAGGGTGAATGGACGTGAAGATACATAAGTATTGGTTAGACCAAGCAAACTAGATTAGGAGTTCCTAGCTCAAGTTTTCAAGAGAATCATAAGAATGGACGGTTATTATTCATTGCCAACTTTTCAAGCATAAATTTGCTAAATTCTATGAAATTTTCCTAATTAAAGAGCGTTTAGCGTCACATGATATTAGCTTGAGCAATTAGCGTAAATATTGATGCTTGATACGGCTGTACGGAGTGCATGCGGGTGATGACAAGAAAGAAGGAAGTTATTAACACTGATTTTGAGAAGACAAAATACCACCATATATTTTGAAGAATCTGGTTGGTTCCGTTAAGAATAAGTCTGTTCCGAATAATAGGATTTCTGTTTTACCATCACGCCCCACGTTGAACAAAAAACGTGGCCTTGCTAACTAAAGAATGAATATTTGCTGTAACATTCTTATCAACGCTACAAATGTAACTACTAGGTTCGCCGCCAATTTTGATTTCATCCCTTTAAGTCACATGCTGAATTCTTTTTTGGCCGCACCGTTTTTGTTCACACCTAAGATGTTTTTCATTAGATAAACATAATCAGAAACTACTATAGCTTTGAACAGATGAGTGTACGGACAGAGTAAACCAAACCACGATATAGATGTTTTTATTGACCGGACATGTTCAGTGTAGGGTGGAATACAACTTTATTGTTTACAGTTTTTTTTACTCTGACTAACCAAATTCTGTAAAGACCCAACTGAAGATGTTTTAAATCACAGAAGATGGGTGTTTACACCATTTTATAATCAAACGAAGTGTTTAAAACAAATCAAAAGATGAACGTTCACTTCATTTTAATATGATGCTGGCGTTTTAACAAATTTTCACATCACAAAATCACTACAGTTAGACCTATTACTTAAGAACATTTTGGATTTTCATTTGGCACAGTATACGTACAAAAGTGTGCGACCTGACTAGGAATATCTACTACCAGTTCTCTACTATACTCTAATAGCTTCTCGACTTTATCAGCCCATAAGTACATTTAAGCCTTGTTCAGTCCTAACTAATCGAAAACCGTAATTGTTACATATACAAACAGTGAATAGGAAAAAAGAACTATTTGTGTAAAAAGTATTTATTTCATTCAAGGTTGCTACTTGAAAAGTATGCACAAAAAGTAAGTGCATTCACCGATGGCGTTGCCATTTCTTTCAATTCCATAGGAAATCAAACAAATATAAAACCTGAAGGATGTTTCTTAGCAACCCTAGTGAAAAATCAAGCTGGTTATTTGATAGAAAGGATATTACTAAACTAACGAATTTATTCTTCGAAACAACATTAATAAAGTATCCGTACGTCTGGAAGATGTTAACAGTGAACAACTATACGCACGCATCCAGTAAGAACACTGTTGTCAGGCAAGTCGCAGCATACGAAACTGGTTCCAACATTTCCGTATAAATAGCTCGGGTTTTCTTCTTTCTTTTATACTTGTTTTTTTACCACCACAAATGAAATTATAAGGAAAAACTGAAGTATGTGCTCTCAACTTAAACGAGTCATATCCTGAGGCATTATGATAGTACACATACAAGTTTCCTATTTTCGCCTTTGAGACGATCAAAATAAAAGCTTTTTCTGCATTTTTTTTTCATTCTGACCTCCTCTTGAGCGTGTTAAAATAAATCCACAAAGATATGTCTTTGTACAAAAACAAACAAAAAAAACCTGTTATAATCTAGTATATTTGATGAGCGCATCAGTATGTTATCACTACAAGGTGAATGTACAACTTATGGTTACAATGTAATTATTACCGATGCTCGGGTGTCTAATCGTAACACCTACATAATATTAACATTTTATTACCATTCACGCACAGCACTTTATCAGTATATAAACTAAGATTTACGATTACGTAGATAAATGCTATATCAGTGCTATGATGTAAAACCTGTGTTGTTAAACACATTATAACCATTTCTGAAGCCCTCAAGCTAAAATAAAACTAAATGTCAGAAGAAAAAAACTTATCGGTAGTAATAGTTATACATCTAAGAATATATAGTTGCAAATTAATTAAGGTTTCATTCAAAACGTATATTTCAATTCACAAGTTGGGTACATTGGCTATTAACGAAGTTTACCATTGATAACATACAGTAACAAATTAAAAGTGGATGAGCGGTGTTGGATATTTGTTGTACGTCAAAATCAACTTAGTAAATACTGAGGTAAAGTAGTTTGCTCTGTAAGTATGACATAATCATCGAAGTTTTAAATATGCGAGTTTATTTTAATGTAAAGCTGGCGCCTAATATTGTATGGTATATACGTTATTTCCATTTCATTTATATTCACGTCAAACGAGGATTTCACACCAATTATTCCATGTTAACTTTTATAGTGCAGTTTGCAACGTCAGTACATCTTTAACAACAAAATAGCCTTGTGTGTGTGCGTGTGTGACCGCCATAGCTCCAAGAGGATAAAACCTAGACTTGAAACTTTGCACACACAAAGGGATTCTTAAGGTGTGCACTTCGGTATTACTAAAGGGATTCTGAAGGTGTGCACCTCGGTATTGCTTTTTCGATTTTACTCAACAAAAGTATCATTTTTTTCTAATTCTCACTCACTCACTGAATACTATGTGGAGATTTTCTGCCAAATACTGTTGAAAAAGAATAAAATGGTCAAAAAAGGACATCGGGTATGGGGGCTAAACATTTCTTAGCCATTCTTTGATAGATTGTTTAGGCAGAGTATTCATGATGAAACTTTATATAGTGGACGGCAACCGTCTTTCGTCTCTACAACAGGCAGTTGCCGTCCATTCTACAAAGTTTCATCATTTCTTTGCCAGTCAAAGGCAACAGACCTCCAGAATCCTAGAAAAGGTTTAAATAAAGTTCGGGAAATGACATCAAATAATACATTTAAAGAATTTTATCATACAAGAAAATTGATGGACTTTATGGATTTTGGGGAAAAACTAAGTCTTTGAAGAAGATTTTTAGCTATATCTCATATCTATAATAGATTCAAAATACAGACAGACACAGTGGGACCAGTAAAATATTAGTCTAATAATTCGAGCGAATCCTGGTACTTTAGCTAGTTACTGAATATTAAGTCATAATAGTTATGGCGTTACCACAACACTAAAATTTAATTTCGTAACACGGTTTCCAACTTATACCTTAAATTTGTAAAATGTATTATTCTTAATACATTAATGATCCTTCAGTCATGTATGCATCATTCTTTATGATATTGAATAAAAAATGATTACATATGAACATTCCTGAACAAAATATACACTGTACTATCGTTATAGTCAGTAAAGTTCGTAACTACTTTATATCTGATAAATTAGGTAAACAATACGCTTCCAATTCAGTTACATAACTGTAGAAACGGCATCTGTAACTTCCACAACACAAAAACAGCATCTGGCCACCAGAAAGTTTTTGTTTATGCCGTTTTGAATTTAAGTAACATTTGAAATGTTGAGAACATTATCAAGAACGTAACGATACCATGTAAAAGAAAAATTTAATTTTTTGTAGCCATATTAATATCCGAAAATATTTATATTGAATTTACTCGTATTTGAACAACGTACTTCCAGGTTAAAATGCATGAGTGTAATTCATAATAAAATGACATAATATACAGGAAGTTTACAAATCTTATGTTAATCAGAAGCTTTATTTCTAAAGACAAAAGCTGGTTTATCACACCTATATATACTTCATACTACGGTACTGTATACTGTATATAACTGTATACACCAATGATATAAATCATTTATACACGCATACAAAGTTACCTCAGAACGGCGTTGCTTTATGTATTTAATTTTGTGTCGTATGTACATTAAACTATATATTTTTTACAACAAATTGGTATCTCGTGTCTCCACGACCAGCTACATCTAATCTGCGATATAAATGACCATGAAGGGTGAGTCGTATATAGGTTAGAGAATTCCTAAAAACTGGTAAAACATTCACGTTTTGTCTGTACATCTTTCTGTTGAAAAATAAGTATACGCCAGTGTTATGACGACAGGCCAAGTAATTTTAAAATAAAACTATATATAATCAGGTTCCTTTGCCCATATTCTTATGGAGTCGTGGTACTGAACGAAACTAGTTGGGTCGGCTGTTTTATTCTAGGCTATATCATTATACAGAATGCTACAAGTATGATGAGATACGTTTTTCATATTATCCTTAAAAGAGAGCCACTCTTAATGATATTTATTAAACTAAAGTCAACGTATTTTATACTATAAATAAACCTGAATTTAAATTATATTTATTCATGAAATATACATGGCACCAACTTACTCGAACTGCTATATATAAAGTACATTGGATCAGATTAAAAATTAGGGTTATGGCCAACACAGTTACTCAGTGTTCAGTTTTATCGAAATATTTAGGCGTCACTCGAATACCAGAATCACAACTACTGTAGTTGGAACCGGCTAATTAAGAAGTCTCTATTAATATTGTGAAGTTCTTTACACTGTATATCTATTTCTATCATTGAAAGTTTGCAAAACAATCGTAAGATACAACACACGATAATAGTCATTCCAGTTGTTATATGAATAGTTTACTTTTTATATAACTTGCATCAGGAACAGCTGTATTGGAATGTTTTAGTCTACAAAACTTAATCACGTAGATCACAACAAAATATATGTAATTATTTTAAAACACTTGCATGAAGTTAGACAAATTCTGAAACAAGATTTTTTACTACTACCGTGTTTGATAAACGTCATAAACACGTAACAGTCCATAACCACCTGCGAACATCCTAAAGATGCAAGTTTATTCACAACCGTTTCTAAATAGCCTGAATATTTAATATTTATCTTTGTGAAGACAAACTCTGAACATGAAAACATTCCGTGATCGAAATGTTACTTATTCAAATGTTCTCCTACTGTTGTTGAATAAAAATAGAGGTAAGGAAAGCAATGCCAATTTAGAATTAACTAGAAATGTGGCAGACGTCAAGTAAGGATTGTTCACCTTTGTAGATTATCGAGCAGGCCCATTTATGATTGGCCAATACCATAACATACCATCGGCAACGCGCATCTTTTCACCCAACTTCATGAAAGCTGATGCACAACATACACACGTTTCTAAAGAAGCCATGGTTTAGTTTACTTGTTAAATGCAATCTACCCAGTGACCCAGAACAAAATACATAGTTGAAACGCATTGTTCAAAAACTGGCTTAAAATGTATTCATATTGTCCAATTTCTGCAAACCGGTCCAGGAAATAATCGCCTAAATATGATTTTTCTTAGAAATCATAATATATAAGCATTAAAAAATGGTAACTTCATGTTACATTATAATGACCGCACCTAAGAAACAAAGCATTGTATTTAGCAGCTTATAAAACACAGAACACTCAAGTCAACCGTGAAATTTGATTTTAAAATATGATCTCACGCGAGATAAGCGGCCACGTCAGCGATCCCCAAGATTCAGGTAAAGCTGGCCCTAATTTTAAAATACTGAGCGAAGGAAACCAGTTATTAGAACCCTCCGCCACAAGGGCTCTTAAAGTATTAGATGTACAGGAAGCAATCAAAGTTTGCATTCTTATATCAACCTGTAGGTCTGAATTATGTAGAAAAACAACTTCAAAAGGACAACAAAAACATATGTATAACATTTCATTATGTGAGAAAAGTATTTAACCTTAGGCACAATTAGGACTTAAGAAATAAAAACAGTAGCTCATTCTTCGAAATGTCTAAATAAAACTAATATATAATATAATACAACCAATATATACTCATTATTTATTTGAAAAGGTTGTTACTATGTGAAAAAAAAAAGATTGCTTTACAATCAATCTCTTACTATGAAACTTGAAACCAATTGACATCACTATATAATATTCAGTTTCTGCTTAACTTTACATAAACTTATATCAAAACAAACGTACTCTACAGATAGTAATCTTGCATCATGATTACTTCAAGATACCACTACACTACTACAATCTAATATAAATATATCAAGGAAAGTTCCCTGGGTTCTCCAACAGTAACTTACAATTATATGGTATACGAAACTTAAATCATTGCGCTAGTAATACATCCTTAAGTGTTTTACATTCCAGTGAAACTGACGTAATCTATACAACTGTAGTGCGTGTGTGAGCGCTTATGCTGCTTGAACTAACGCAAGTATACCATGGAGAGAAGTTTACTGAATTTCCTATATTTGTTTAACAGTGATAAAGTAACTTGAACCAGTATTACATCCTTAAATGTATTCCACATTTCAGCGAAACTTGCGTAATCTATACAACTTTACTCTGCGTGTAAGCATGTTCTAGTTGGTCCACGACCATATTCAGTGTGTCATTTGCCAAAAATGTGTTTCTTTCACATATTGAATACGTGTACACTATGCATCTACCAGCAAGATCGTTCTCAGAAACGAAAAAAAACCTGTACTATTAACTCGCTAATGTTAGTTCTAGCTTGTTATACAACAGCCTTTTAATCCCCAGACAGATTATATCACCAAGTATTTACAATATCAAACATGTTACAGTAAATAGGTGAATTACATAAAGGATTAAGCTGTGAAGTTTTATAAAAATATATGTTCAGTGTTACAACTCGTGCATCGTCCACAGAGTACAATACAAAATACTATGAATCAATTATAAAGTACAATAATTTTTTAACGTTTGAAACGGCGTTACAATGGTTATCATACACGTATAATCACTATTGTTTTCATTAGAAATAATCCACGTTCGCTATAATCAAACAGTAATTATAAAATACCTACCTTAAAATTATCTTAAGTGTACCATGCTTAACGACTAATGTCATTGTAGTACAAATAATACACACCTTTTATAGTTAAGTTTTTATTAGTGCACATACTGTATAGATTGATATTATGGTGTGCTCAGTGGCGCCCTTTTCACTTTTCAAAACTTGTTCATAATTCACACGTCAGATGTTATGTCCTGTACAACTTTACTACGTTATTTTTTTTCTAACACGTTATTTCTTTACCGTCAGTATCAGACTTCTTCAAAACAGAATTTTACACAATACCCAGTGATTATAGCAACAAGTGTATGCAACCTGTAATCATTGGCTTTACAGTCGACTTCAAGTCTGTGCCCTAGAGCAGTTATGTCCGCTAGTTTGAACAACATTCGCCAGGATGTAACTAGAAGTTTAGTCCAGATGAAACGAACTTCTTCAAAAGGCATCTACATCTTGATTACATTTCTTCGTGGTTAGTTGCAACACAGCTAGACGTATCCAAACCCAATGAACAGCTCAACGCCTTACTAATAGAGCACTGATGCATAAAGACAAATTTACACTTTCCTTCCCAGTTTGTTAAATAGCCAGCAAGCCTTCTTACGGTTCATATTAGGCACAAATATTTTGGCGTTTTCGTGATTTCTTCACAAATGCACAACTATGAAATATGCACAAATCAACAAAACAAAACAGTAAATCAGACAACAATACTGCTGGTCACTTCTCTGGGGCTAGACAAGTTTTACCTTTTATAAAAACTTATCGAGAAAAAGAAATGTTTAGCATCGTTAAATTGTTCATGATTATCTTAACTATTATTACAAAACTGTACATTTCGCTAAACGTGTTATAAAATGTGTGATGAAATATTAAAGGACAAAACCTTATTCGTTTTTAAGTGATGTTTACATTGTGTTTTAATTTTTCATACGAATAAATTTATCAATTTCACGCTTTCTTTAGTTTTTTCTTTCTTTTTTTGCAGTAGTTTAACCAGAGGCCAGCCACACAATAAATTCAGTAGTCCTCATTTCAACACTAAATCTGTCTGACTCAGGTTTTGGATATTCGCACAAAGTTATACAAGGATTATCTGCGTTAGAGGGAATGTAGCTAGCTAATAATAACTTTCGCTAAACTTTTGGGCTATATTCAAATCGAAAAGTGGGTTTGACCGTCACTCTTCGCACCAACTGCTTTTCTTTGGTATTGAACAGATCAGCGCATGACTATACCGCTAGTACCGTCAAATCAGGACGATTTTTCCCGCTGCCGTTCTCTACTGTCAGATATTCCTCGTACACTCACCGATCACAATACAGCACGGAAGAAGAAATTGTCTTAAAGTATCGTGAATCCATATATTTTATTTTATTGCATCATCCAGAGTAAATGTCAGTGAAAAAAAGCTAACTTTTCTTCCCCATCACTCGATGTTGAACATATATTACGATGCTTTTGAAACCATAACGTAAATTATATATGTAGATGTGTTATAGTCACTAAATAGATTTTCATTTAGCCATCACAAAACGTAGGTACCTCACAGAATATAGTGCAGCGCGTATTTAACAGGAACCACGCGGGAAAAATACCATGCAGTACCCATCGCGCGTGTCTGTTCCCGGCGTTAGAACGCACCCTCGACCCCAAAGTGAGGAACGCAATTTTGTGGCAACAGATCGTGATAGGCTAACTATTATGCGCGAGGTTGAAAAGAAAGGTGCAAATTTTATTACTCAGGAACCTTGAATATCTTACAAGTCAGTTTTTAAACAAAATTGTATAACAATTCAATAAATGTATGTACACCTTTGATATACTAATATGGCTTCCATTCACCCATGATGGGTTCCAAGTATTTAACGACTTTTAAACATACCCACAATACAGCCATTACTTTAAATTACAGGTACCACAATACAGCCATTACTTTAAATTACAGGTAGAAGTGCATCAAATCTTTATAGCTGAACAAGTGAACGTACATTTTAACACCTACGTAAACAGCTGTAATGTTACAAAGCCCTAACCTGACGTCACTAGGTGCTCTTTCTGCACGCCGTTATTCTTCCGAGAGACTATTTAACATAAATCGATCATGAATGTATTAACCAAGTAAATCTAGATCTACATAATGAAATGCTTCTTCCTCCACTAAAGGTAAAAATCCACGTAGTATAAGAAGATATTCCATATTAAGCGAACTATTTAGAATACATGTGTACTGTTAATATTTTGTTACATCGTGGTTTAGTTCCTGTCTATCAAATACACGTATTACAACTGTCACAACGGTATACATGAAAGTTGGGCCTATTTTTGCACATAAGTATATAAAATACACAATACTTTGAAAAAAAAGTTGTAAATACTAAATTTAAATCTTAAAAGATCGTACGTTGGTCGATTAATATTGTAAAGAAACGGACCTGATTTCTTAGTTATTTTAGTATGTTTAGTACGATAATCTGTCATTTTTCACATCAGCCAAATTATTGCCCATCTTATGTAGAAAACACTAATTTTGTAAAATATGTAGAGACCAATGTAACTTTTTCAACATTTTTAATGTTATTATATAAAATAAAATAAGGATTAGTAAGTTTAGAAATTGATTTAAAAAAAAGTTGTTTTTTCATACACACCTGCCTAATCCCCGTCAAAATGTTGTTAATGTTACATTAATAAAATACTTTCACATTTTATAATATTAATGTAGTAATTCTGACAAAAAAAATGGTACTTAGATAATTATTATTAATTCTACAATGTGAATATTTTACTAAGACTTTGAAGTAGAGCCCTTCCACATCCACACCCAAGAATAAACAGTGAGGAAGAGAAAGCTTTATAAATTTGAAAAAAAAAATATCTAAACGTTGGATGGATTTCATATGATCCTAATAGCAAAACATTTGTCTTATCCCTAAGTAGTAGTTAAGACCATTTAACCAAAGGTATTTGATGTCTATGGTAAATCAAATTTTGAATCGACTGTCAGAAATAGTTTAGAAGAGCCTCTGGAGAAATGGGAATTAATAAAAATAAAAACAGTATCAGAAGTAGGTGTTTTTGCTTTATCATCTTAAATTTCTCATACTATTAGATTTTCCTTGTATAAAGCTTTGTGAGCATGACTTAACTTGATTTTAAGATGACCAGTAAGTCAAATTATGCTATCAATCGTAATGCTTTCAATTTACTAATTAATTTGCAAGTTTCTAGAATGAGCAATGTTTAAATGATTTCCTGTCCTCTTGAGTAAACTGTTGAAATACAGTTTTAGTGATGACAGTGAATCAGTTACAGTAAAAATGTTTTTAATTGTGTAAAGTCAAACATTCTGTTATTTGTTGATTTTAAAGCTGACAAGTACAAAAAATCAAATACAGTAAAAAACTTAAGTCTAGATTAGGCATGAAAAATTATAGTTGTCAATAACTAATAGCTAAAATAAAGCATTAGTATATGAAAAACAAAATTAACTGATTTATCAAAAAGTACTGTTTTGCACTAAATAATATATTGTCCTACATAAATCATCAAATAAGCAAACTATACTGATCAGAATACATTTGAAGACAATCTTATATAATAGACTAGAAATACTACATGTCAATAGAATCTAGACTACTGAATGTCATGAATAACTAAGTGTTCTGGGAAACAGACATCTACTGTTGCAACATGTAATACCTGTTCTCTAGAAAGTTAATAGCATGCATATATTTAAGGTGAAGTTTAATACAAGCAACAAAGACTGCCCAATTAAATGTACTCACAACAAACACATTACATTAAACAGATTTACTAAAATGGCACTGATTACGTATGTTCATTGAAGTTTACTAATCCTAATTGCAATTCATCCATTCATCTAAATGCCTACAAGTTATTTTACTACTGTAAAATCTGTACAATTTGTCAAGATAATAATATGTGAAACTTGCAATTTAATATGCACATAAGATACATTCACTTATGTGCAGTTTTGGTTAACTAACTTGCTGAAAGCTATCAATACACAGGAAGTGGAGAAATCTAACTTATAAGAAATTAATAAATTGGTCATATAAAACGATGCTTGAAGATTTTGATGTGTAAAATTATGTCTTCAAGTTGTTGGTTAGTCTAACAATTACTGTAGTGTATCCACATCATGATGAAAAATTCTTGAAATGTCCCATTTTATACTTTTATGCACATCCTATAAGATTATCAAATTATGTTTACACAAGATGTTTGAACAGATTATAATGCAAAATCTATAATAACTAGTACAGGAAATAGTAAAGCAAAGAAAATGGCGGTGTATTAGATTCTAATTGTTAAGAAGGTCAGTAATGAGAAGTTGAACATTGTTACATATGCTGTTGATTTAGGAATCTTTTGTTTTTTTCTTGGATAGGCACATGAATTTACAGGGATATATTTAGTTTTAGTTCTGCTGTATTAGCAGGTTGCTTCGATAGAAAGGCTACTTTGAGGTCTGAATGACCTTTGTCATACTGGTATTCTGTTTGCACCATAAAATTGTCACATTATTATATGTGTAATAATGTCTCAAGGTACCCTAAGTAAAAAATTATAATGACCAATGTTTTTATATCAATGCAATAATGTACAAAATGTATATCAGACTATAGACATAAGATATTATTAAAATAAAATACTTCAAAACTGAACTTCATGACTTACACTTTGCTAGAAATTACTACACATGGAACTTAAACAAGTCAGAAGAATGGTATCCATTTTTTTCTACAATTACCACAATACATTTTTACAAACAAATACTAAAACACACTAACTTGAAGTTCACACCAGGCAACAGCAACTCCTGTGGCTGTATCTAATCCCTTATATACTGTTTTGAACGATCCACGTCCAATCTCCTCTTCAAATTTAAGAAAACGCCCATCAGAGGATGTATCCCTTGCTTTCACTGCTTCATCTTCTTCAGAACGCAACTCAGAAGTATTCTCATCTGTTTTGTTTGCATCAGTGTCAACCTGACCAACTTTCTTCTTAACAGCTACTGCATCACCTCTGAGATCAGTTACTGAATCTGTAACCGAGGATAGAGTGGCATTTATAGCAAGAGAACTATCTAATTCACACTTAGTGTAATCTTCCTCTGTATTCGTTACACCATTTGTTTGGTCTGTCCTTTCTTTAAGGTCTGTTTTATCAAAATTAGAATATAACACAGCATTTTTCACACCATTGACTGTACTATTTCTATTTATATTTTCAGACTTATCACAGATAGTACTCCCATAGGAAATAGCTTGAATTTCAGAGGGTGACTCAGTTGACAAAGCTGTTTTACTTTGGGGTAAAAACTCTTCTACACTAAGCTTTCTATTTACTGTTTTAGTAAATGAAAATCGTGAAATAAGGGTTTGACTAATTGTTTTACTTAAAGGTTTATTTTCATTAAATGAATCCTCTTTCTTATCAGTTCCCTCTTGTTGTAAATCACTGGCACTAGGATTTTCTGGAAGGGCCTTAGTTTCTGCAGACTTTGATTTTACTGTCTGATGCTGTGTACCCGCCATTCTAAATTTTTGACTAGGCTTAAAAGATGGAGTTCTTGAAAAATTCAATTCTTGAGTTTCATCCAGAGAAGGCAATTCCCTTACAGCTCTATTTACTAATAGTTTAGAAGGTTTTTGTTTGGTAGTGGATACAACAGTTCGGTCCGTTTTGAACTGCCCTCGTCGTACAGATCCAGACATTAAACAAGAAGCATTAGATACTCTACTTTTACTTTTCCTTATATTTATTTGTTCTGATGTGTTGGGATGCTTCTGCAAAGGAATATTTTTTATGCTGCTACTACTTCTGTCAGCTACACTTCTTTCAGTTTTAAACAAATTTCCATTCTGACAAGTAGGTCGTGGAATTGAACACTGTTTTAAATGCTGCTGGGAAGACTTAATATCCTGGATACCAGTAGACTGTTTGATGCCTGATGGAATATTTGATAATCCACTAAATGCTAAACAATGTTGGGAAGACAGAGACTTCTTTTTTAAATCTCCAGTAGTGACCACTTGTTTAGTCTTGAGTGTTCTAAGGACATTCCCATTCAATGAAATATTTCTGGTTTTATTATTTATCATGTCAATTGATGTAAGTCCAATATATTGCTTGATTGGCTGAAAAAAAAATTATAATAAGATGAACAGGAAAATACCACATAGTATTATCATGAGCTGATAGCTTCAACTATTAAGAAAAATGTGAACATTGAGTCACCACACAAAATAATAAGTAATACTTAAATATAACATAATTCACAGTATTTACCAGCGAGATCTATTTGGCTATTTCTCTTGAACATTGTAATTCAATGCATGTATCACTAAAACCCACATTAAAATTTTAAAAAATATTATTACATGGGCTTTGTTTGCTTAAGAATAGACAGCATTCAGAAAATAATCATTTTCATTGGCAATTCACAAGCTCACATGGGAAATTTAACTGAAATCTAGGTTAACATTAGTTTTATGATCACAGTCAGCTGCTAAATGCACCAAGAGCAAATACTTTTATTAGATGATGAAAGAAACTCACAAATACCAACAAACAGTAATACCCAAATAAGGTATTTTATTAGAAAATTTGCATTTCTTTAGTTATTATACTTTGTAAAAGAATTTTAAAATCAATTGAAATGTACATTAAGTTCAGTTGTGGTAAAGAAGGCCCCAACTCTACATGTTAATTTTTTTTTTGCAAATAAGTATAAGGCCTCAACTGTTCATTATAATTTTTGACTTGTAATATATGAATAAAGAGTAAGTAACTGTAAAAGATAAGTAAATGGCACTAAGTTTAAAAACTAAGTATCATGTAATTTATTCATATGGATTATGCACATTACAAATAACGTATTATGTTTTTAGTGACTGTACCTTCCTCCACCATTTGTTACTTGAATTTCCACCATTATGAATTAATTTTTCTTCTCATATATTATATTGCCTATCTAAGCTATCAATACATATGAAAAATTAAAATTTAACATAACCCAAGGCTTAAGTTCTAACTTGCTGGAACGGATATAATCAGTCTGGTAGTACTAACGTAACATACAAAATAATAGTACTAATAAATAACACAAGTGTTAGTAAGGTAAAACTAATCTGAAGACTGCAAAAGAACGTGCAATCGGTTAGTTAGTTCTACTACATACTAGTAGTAGTACTAACAGCAAAATTAATACCATATAAATATGATAATTTACAAATGAATGCAACCATACAAAAACACATTAAAAATAATAATAATGGATTTGTGCTGAAGGAAATGAACCTATTTAATTGTGTATTAAACTATTATTATTAATTATGTTTTACAGCCGAATTTTATTACCATTAGTATTAATTAAGTCGCAAATATTTTACTAATATTAATCGTAGTACTAGGCTTAATTATCGTTAAACAAGTATGGAGTTGCACTTACAGACATTTTAAAGTTTAACTTAAGGTTCTAATAAACCTAAGCCTAAGATAAGACACAGCTAATAAAATTATAAATATTATTTAGCTAAATGTAAACGTAAGTAACATATTTAAAACGTTAGCTTATTCTCTTCACTCATACATTAATAACACGAGATATTAATATTATCATAACTAATGTATAAATACGTTTTAACCTTAAAAATAAACATATTATAGTTAAGCTAAAACATAAAAAGCTTTTAAAAGTGTCATATGAAACATACATATCATTGCAAAAGAATCCATTACTTCCAAATTGCAGACTACTTTGTTCCTTTACATACACGTCCCACCTTTTTTTGAGTTGACCAAATCACCGACGTCAAAGAACAAATCCTTTAAACTTGTAGCTCTAACTAAGCTTTGCGAACAAACCACAATAACGTTCTCACAACTACTCGACGAGAAGCACAGTATATCACCCATTAGTGGCGCTGCTGTAAAGCACTATATTTCCTTACTCCGCGGATTGATATCTTAAACAATAAGCTATTAGAACTCTATATATTATATATATTAAGTAAATTAAATGTATATAATAATAGATTACTTTTAACAGATATAAAAGTGTAGTACATAAGCTCAAAATATGTACATATTGTTAAAAATTTAGTGAACTACTTTTTCAAAGGTGTAATGTGCAAAATTGTGACAGTAGCGACCTCTTTAATGATGAAACTGCACATATTAGGATGCTTTTATTCCCCAAATATTTTAAAATCTAATAAAAACATTAGTTTTAGTCAGTTTTATAATCTTAATTTACCAATTACAATTCGCAACATTATGTTTATACTTAATACTAAATGTTTACCATTGCATTAAAATTACCAATAAAAGTTTTTGGCCCTGTTTCTTTATATACATTGGATGGTACAGGAATTTAGTAATGAGCAAAGAATAGGCTCTACCCCCCTCCAAAACTTCTAAGAAAAAAAAAAGGTCCCATTACATAATAAGTCAATTGAAAACAATAACAAGCAGTTAATTAATCCAATAGATACAAAAAAGAAAACAAACACAAAATAAATTACACTTTAAAATGGGAACGCTCTTTAAACTTAAATCTGTATAATAAAATCTACAAAAAAAAAGGAACTCCATACAGAGAGAGATTTGCAACATTTAAACACAAACTCACTGCGGGTCTCCATTCCACTAATCCTCGTATAAAACGTAAAACCACGAATCCTCTCTATAAATAACAAAACTTTAAAAAAGAAATACCAATAACCACATGAGACAGATAACATCGTTACTGCAAATAACTTGAAGCAGATAATGCAGCATATCTTTAAAAATCAGTCTCATAATTAGCTCCTACATTAGATATATATAATTATACAAGAGGTGAATATCAGAAATGAAGAAAACCGTCTCTCCTAAGAAAATTCTCCACCTTTAGTAAGTAACCAACGTAAAAAGATGGACCAAAGGAAAGACAGGAATAGAAGCTGCCATACATGATAGGAGTCACGCACAAAAAAGGTTTGTGAGCTCTTTTAGTTATAGCAGCTAAAATCAAGTATCCCCCCCCTAAAAAAAAACTCTTATCGGCTAGTTATACAGTGTGAAAGAAAAATAATTTCAAATTACATATCTTATTATAATGGAGCTTGCGATGCATGCGTTTCCAAAACTCGGATCTCGAAAACTATCGTACCGATCATCAGCAATTATAACTAGGCAAAAATTATATGTTTCAGATTTAACCAACAAAAATTACAAACAAAAAGGAGTAAGTTTCAAATATAAAACAATCCATAAACAAACTTAAGAAAAAAAATATTCGTTTTTCTCTTGTGAAAATGTCATGAGTGTTGTAACAGAAAACAAGTAACTTTCACTGATAACTGCATCTACAAAGAAATACTTCAATATAATCTGCTCTGTGATGTAATGCTGTGATGATAGCTCATTTTTAAACTAAAATTTCAATAAAATCCTTTTTATCATGGATGGTGAACAATATTGAATGTCAAGTATGAGTACATTGTTGTAGAACTGTTAGACAATACCGACATCTTCAATTCATTTGTGATCTTGTAATAAATTACTAAACCACAGAATACTAATCCCAATCCACGCCCACCCTTAATCAAGTATAAATCAAATTGAAGCTTATAATCAGTTATCCCATTGACAAAACAAACAAAAAGACAAGATAATGAAACCGAACCGTATATTAAATTAAAAAAAGAAACTGAAATAAAAAAACAATTAAAGTTTCTAGCGTTGTAAGTCCGCAGACCTGCCGCTGAGCCACTGGGGGACAACAATTGAAGACATTCATTCAAAAACTAATATAAACAAAGCAGGACACCCATCAATTGAAGACAAATAATATTCAAATAGTGCATAGACCATTAATAAAAACAAATCAAAATAAAGTATTAATAAAAAATATCAGGAATAACGCAAATCTCCGAATTTTATAAATTGATTACAGCAAGGTCTAAAAGAATTTTATTTCATTATTTCCTCGAGACCACAACTCAAAATGTTAGGAAACTGCTTAAACTCTGAAACCAATATAATTGCAAATCAAGATTTAAAATTAAAACACTTAAAGAAACGACGTATGTAAACAGCAGTAAATATCTACAAGTTAAACTCTTCCCACAGAACATATATCTCAACTTTTCCTATGCTGAGTTGACAAAAACATAGATAAAGAATAATATGCAGAAAGAGCAAGATAATGATTTCTTCACAATTAAGGAAATCTCACCAAGTAGATTTATTGAAACCTGCTATATTAAAGACACAAAAATCACCTTGGAATTAGAGACGGAAACAATTCCATTGTACTCCTTACTATCAAACGTTTTCGAGAGTCCACTCGCTCATAAATGCTATTTGCCAAACAAAACAATGCAGGATAACATAGCCCATGAACAATAAAAACAAAGCAATGCGGAAGATCTTGGTCCATGAGCAATTATTAATAACAGAGCCCCTAAAATTTCAAATATGGCTTGGTATGTGTTTAGATTTGAGGATCATTCTTTGGATATACCTGTACTTGAGAATACGGAGATAAAAGCATCTGTATAAGTTTTTGTATTACTGAATGAAAAAAAATTGATAACTATGAAATCGCACGCATACAAAAAATACAACTACAGCGTGAAAACTTTTTTCTTTACTGATGAAATTTCCGAACAATCCTTAAGGTACAAAGAAATGAACAGATCAAAAAAAAAACAATTAAAAAACTTTTGTCAGCTTTATGGTTTAAAATTCCTGAAAGTAGGCAAAGAGATATATGAATGTGATATAAATAGAGATCTAAATATAAATTATACTACTATGGCAACAACAACAATTTTGTCACACACATATCAAATGTTTTTTGTTGTTGCCGTTGTACTATTATTTACACTTAAACTTCGATTCCCGTCGAATGAATCTGTTGCTAAAAGTACAAATGTGATGTAATATTTAAATTTGGGCGAGTTTTTGTGATTTTATAACTGTATGTCATGTTTCTCATTTGTTGTCTGTGCGAGAAACAGACCTAAACATAAGTTCTGCTAGATTCAGAAGCAATGTACAGGTATTTTTTCTAAACATGCAAACCGTACATTCTCCCCATTTCTGTTTCTTTGACCTCTGGCTAAAGCCCTCTGGGGCTAGAACAATGAGGGTAAATGTCACCTTGTTCCAAGGTTGACCTAATTTGTTATCTTAGCTTGACCGTTTCGAAATATGTTTTTCAATAGCTTTCTGTTTGAAGTAAATTTAAAAGATACACTCGTTGTTTGAATACCCATGGTTTATATTGGGAGTACATATTTGTATGTATACAAAATTGCACGTTATAAATACCACAATTTTAAAATAATTTATATACGTTTATTTCTGCATGCATATTAAATGAAACTTGTTATTCCACCCCCTAACACCTCTTAGACAGGCGTCTAATATTTGTTTCGAATATTTCCAGGGCTTTCTGTATAGCTACACGTCACACGTGTTAGTGAGATCCTGAATAAACAAAAGACAATGAAACGTTGGCCGAGTAACTCTTGTTAATTAATGTCAATTAATCTCAAGCCACTTTTAGTCAGAAGACAGAGAGGTATAGCAGTCAGAAGACTGAAATATTCTTTACATAGTCCAGAATTGTGCACATCAAGTAAAGGCCGAGTTTATACGTGCATTATGCTCAAAATCAACTGAAATAATTGTATAATGTTCAGCCAATCACAATTCATCCAACAATACCATAGTACTAAATTCATTTAGGCATATGTACACACATTCTGCTTACATTGAAAGGAATTACAATCTTACTATTTTCTTGAGAAAAGAAATAATTATATTGAAACTCCATTTTCGGTATTTATTTTTAGGAGTTGAAAGCACATTTCAAATATTTTTTGGAAATAAACATATATATATACATAATGTGTAGCTTGCACTATTTAAATGGTTATTAAATGCTACAGGAAATAAACAGAGTAAATGCTCCCAAAATATAGTATTTCTTACATTTTAAGCGTTAAAAAATCCAAAATCGTCCACAGACATAGCTCCCGTAAGACGTCCTATAAAAATTACCCTCTCCTCCCTATTGAAATCTGAAATGGCGCTCCTGGCGGAAATAAGGTAAAATATTTGAGAAGAAGTTTCATTCATAAAGCATTCTTCCTTACCTTTATATAACCAGCTCTTAGTGACAAGACCTAAAATCTGGTAAATCTTATAACAGACTATCAGCCTATATTAGTTATTGAATATTGTATAATTAAACCTTGCACATAACAAATGACTGACAGCAAGTATCTTGAGTAAGGGTTTTGTTTCAGCGGTTGGCTCTGTCAATCAGTTATTGTCTTTCGTACCCTTGTCGGTAATTATAGGAAAACAGGCTCAAATATTTCGATAAATGGACTCCTATTTTTCAGGTACAGACTAGTGACAAATGCTCTTGAAAAATATGTATTATTTTGATGTATTTAATTACCCGGCGAATTCGTTACTAATTCAGTAGGCTTGCTGTTACGATATCAAAGTTATATGGTAAAAATATTTTATAAACGCGAATGTACATCGTGTTGTATTTTGTATTTCACTATGATTCAGTGACTTATTATATATAGTCCTTGACTTTACACTAATAAGATAAATTTACTCTTTCCACTTGGCACAGCGGTATGTCTGCGGACTTACAACGCTAAATTTCGGGTTTCGATACTCGTAATGGGCAGAGCACAGATAGCCCCTTGTGCTTAATTACAAACAAACTTTCCACTTGTCCCCTCGATGGGACAGCGTTAAGTGTACTGACTTGCAACGCTAAAATCCAGGAATCGATTCACCACAGAGGGCGCAGTAGATAGGCCGATGTGGCTTTGTTCTAGAACAAGCAATTCTTCTCATTTTTAAAAACTAATAAATATATCTTGATAACTGTGATAAAACTTATTTCGAAGACTGAAACTTACACTGCAAAATAAGTAAAGTTTACCATAACGATCTTAAACTTTACACAGCAAAGAAAATACAAGTTCTGAGATAATTAGTAGCGTGTTTTAAAACCCAATCCAACAACTTGTAGCATATATGTGATATCCATTCAATACTCTACACGTACATAAATTACTTTGCAAAACTCTAGCTACAAATTCATGTAAAAGGTTTTGTTTGTTTGTTTATAGCACAATCACATGGAGCTATCTGCTGTATCCACTGTATAAATATTGTCAAAAAAATTATAAGATGGTATACGCTTTTTACAAGTCCCCCGGTAGGACAGCAGTAAGTTTATGGACATACAACGCTAAGATCCGGGGCTCAGTTCCCCACGGTGGACATAGCCCGATGTGGCTCTGCTCTAAAAAACAAACATGTGTGTATAAATACATGTATGTACTGTGATTACTTATCTATCTGTTTTTCTAGATACGTATCATATACTAAGGGCCCTCAGTGATACAGAGGCATGTCTGCGGACTACGACGCAAGAAACCGGATTTCGATACCCGTGGTAGGCAGAGCACGGATAACCCACGTGTAGCTTTGTGCTTAACTTCAAACAAAAAAATCATATACTAAGGTATGTTTTATCATGTGTAATGTGAATATATGAGTTTCAAACTGTGATATCTGTGTATTGTTGTTGCTATTTTCCAAATACGTATCATGTACTAAAGGTATATGCGTAATATGAAAGGCCTGGCATGGCCTGATGGTTAGGTCGCTCGACTCGCAGATTCGAAGCCTTGTCACCGAACATGCCCGACATTTCAGCCGTGGGGGCTTTATAATGTAACAGTCAATCCCGCTATTCGTTAATGAAGAGAGTTGGCGGTGCATGGTATTGACAGTTATTGGTATAACAGTATGCCAACTACATTACATCTACTATATTCAATGTCAATGAAGTCTTTCGTTTAATACCAGGGCTCATCAGGCCGGCTAGGACATAACAGGTATAGTAATGGTTGAGACGTTACTTGTATTGTTAAATTGCAAGAGCAACAAGTGTTATGGTGTGAATTGGAATAAACTAACGTGCCAGTAAGCTAGTGTTCTTGATCCCAGACTTATGTCTAACAACCACGGCGTCAAAGGGAGAAAAGTGCATTAGCAATTCGTAGAACGTGTAAGTGAACGCGGAGAAGAATGTATAAGAATATGTCAGCCACACTTCACCTCTCCTATCCCGCTTGGTGTTCAAGTTTCTATCCTGGACACTAGTAGCCTTCTCTGTACTTTTGCTTGTACAAACAAACAAACAGTCCAGTGGCTTATTATTTTTTCAATCCAAGTCAGTAACGTGATCCAAAAATTCCTTGAAAAAGGGGATATTTCGATTGCACTGTTATTTATAGGTGCTGCTCTGTGTGATATGTAACCTCGTAATACTTGTAATTAAAAGTTCTGGATTTTAAAAGTATATTTTACTAATTTACAAGTGTATCCAAGGCTTCTGCAACGTGACATTCATTACATCTATACTGATTACAGGAGAGTTTTCACTAATTTGCAAAAATAGTCTATCACATTGATAAAATGTATGTGCTATGTGCATGTACGTATCTTAAAATATGAACCAAAATATAAACTATGTATATTTATATATGTAAATTATGAATGAAGTTTGTGTAACCATTCTCTATTGACTTTTAGCGTCTCACCTAACGTGTTGCTGTTCTCTATAATGGTGCCGTTATATCACTCGCTGAACTATTAATTAAAGTGGTACTTTTCTAGTGAAGTCTAATAAAATAATCTCTTATAAAGTTATTCAACAAAGTGAATCAAAGTCACATCAATGGAACGTTTTTAAAAAGGTAGTATGGAAATATAAGAATTATGATTATTTGAAAAGTGCACCTTAGGAAAAGTTACGAACAATTCTTTTTTCAAATTTCGAACTGTGCTTGTATTTTCAAGAAATCGTAGTTTTCGTTAATTAACTTTATTTTTAGCATACTTTTCGTTTTTATTTATTAAGCATAAAAGCTTTTTCCACATTTCAAAGTGTCAACTATGAGAAAATACAAAACGGAATAAAAACAAACACATCAATTTTGATAAAAGAGATAGCAAAAATGATCACATATAAAGTGTAATAGACTTAAAATAATATCCAAAAACTCGAGCGCTTTCGAAAGCGCTCGAGTTTTAGGTCTTATTTTAAGTCTAACAAACACATCAAATATTCATACAAAATTTAAGACGTCTATTATCTACTGACATGATTATATTTCAGACGTCTATTATCTACTGATATGATTATATTTCAGTCGTCTATTACTTACTGATATGATTATATTTCAGACGTCTATTATCTACTAATATGATTATATTTCAGACGTCTATTATCTACTGATATGATTATATTTCAGACGTCTATTATCTACTGATATGATTATATTTCATACGTCTATTACCTACTGACATGATTATATTTCAGTCGTCTATTATCTACTGATATGATTATATTTCATATGTCTATTACCTACTGACATGATTATATTTCAGTCGTCTATTATCTACTGACATGATTATATTTCAGTCGTCTATTATCTACTGATATGATTATATTTCAGTCGTCTATTATCTACTGATATGATTATATTTCAGTCGTCTATTATCTACTGATATGATTATATTTCAGACGTCTATTATCTACTGATATGATTATATTTCAGACGTCTATTATCTACTGATATGATTATATTTCAGACGTCTATTATCTACTGATATGATTATATTTCAGTCGTCTATTATCTACTGATATGATTATATTTCAGTCGTCTATTATCTACTGATATGATTATATTTCATACGTCTATTACCTACTGACATGATTATATTTCAGTCGTCTATTATCTACTGATATGATTATATTTCAGTCGTCTATTATCTACTGATATTATTATATTTCAGACGTCTATTACTTACTGACATGATTATATTTCAGACGTCTATTACCTACTGATATGATTATATTTCAGACGTCTATTATCTACTGATATGATTATATTTCAGACGTCTATTACCTACTGATATGATTATATTTCAGACGTCTATTATCTACTGATATAATTATATTTCAGACGTCTATTATCTATGTAGGAAAGCATTCGACAGAGCAAATTTAACATTCAAAGTTAGTACACTTTACCTTTGCTCCCAAAACTTATTTAAACGTGACGTTCCAGTGAATTTAAAGCTTTATTATGACTATTCCTTGAAATGAGTATGACCCCTCTCCACGTGAGCTTGGCACGATACAACTGTTTTCATAAGTAACCCCCGTATATGCTAGAACTAGTGCAAGTTGACGACCTTTGCACGTCTGGTTTATAAAGTATAGACTAGTTGAGGGTAATCGTTACCGAAGTAAAAGTTTTAAAAAGAACGATGTTAGTTTATGTTTACCCTTCTTTCTTTCTTTTGTTATTAAATCCCTAATGACTTTATTAGATGATAAATACATACTCTGATTTGTGGAAGGTAATAATTTATTCATTTAACCAATTAAATACTTGTATCTTTAAATTCAAAGTCAAAAGTCCATGAAAAAATGAAAATTTTCCCTATTTCAAGGTCTGTTTTTTCAAGCAAAAATCCTAAAACAGAATACTCCATGTACATCATCGGACAGTTTCCAGTTACCATACTAAAGAATACGTTAGTCGAGTCAGTTAAATTTGTTAAGTAATGGATGAAGTCACAGAAGTATTATATTTAGCTATATTTCCAATCGTCACAGTGGGAATTAAGGCCTTTCCGAGATTCATATATTCGGATGCCTATTCGTTTTTACGTTATTAATATTATTTGCTCAACTTACGATATATTTGCACTGAATTCCATTCCGAGAGATAGATTTAATTCATAAGTTATTACGTATTTCTCATGTAGTAGAAACAGAGAACACGCATCATGAAAATCCTAAAATGATGAATTCAAAATGCTGAATTTAGTTTCTATGAAATAATTAATTAAAACAAAACCCATTATTATTTCAATGATAAATACATTATGGACTGTGCACGCGCTCCAGCAGTTTGTAATAAGATATTATTTATATTCAAGCATTATTCACAAGAAAAAATCCATTTCAAAGATACATCTAACTTTATGACTTCTTTTCATTCACACAAAATTCTACAGTTTTAATTTAAATGTAAGGCTCTTCGATATAATACTAGGAGCCAAAGTTCCATAAAACGATTAACAGTAAAAATATAAGTATTAGAAAGGTTGTTTGTTTGTTTGTTTGTTGTTAAACACAAAACTACATAATGAACTACATGTGCTGTGCCAATCACGGCTATCGAAACCCGGTTTTTAGTGTTATAAGTCTTCAGACTTACCACTGAGCCACTAGGGGGCTACAAAGTTTGTTTGTTCTGTAATTTGGAACTGGAACACTAAAGGGAAAGCAGCTATCCAACAGCACCCACCGCCAACTCTTTGACAACTATTATCCAACTGAACAGTGGGATTTGACTGTCACTTTATAGCTCACCCACTACAACAAAGTGCGGAGTGCGTTTTTGAGGCAACGGGACACAAATCACAAACGCCCAGGTTCAAAGTCTGAGCATTGAATTTAATGGGATTAAACGTTTAACATAATAAAAACAATTATCTTTTATCTAAAACACTAAATCATTAATTTAGAAAGTATTTGTATTAAATAATAGCATACTTGTTTCTAACCTTCGGTTCGCTGCAATTAAGTAATATGCCATTTATGTGTCTGTGTTAAATTATAGAAAGCTAGAAACAGAACAACACGAAGGCTAGTAAGCCTAACATGTGACAGCAGCAGCCTACAAGTGAGTTAAAATTATTACTTATGTTGTTGGGTGCAGTCGTAAGAAATATATTGACATCTCACTAAATCTGAAAAAAAAACAAAAAACAGTAAACATAAAACAACACATTCGTAACATATATGTATATCCATAAAACATATTCCGTGTATAATATACACAAGACATGAAGCTCTAACTTGGTGCAGTCGTGAGAAATATATTGACATCTCACTAAATCTGAAAAAAAAAACAGTAAACATAAAACATTAGTAACATATATGTATATCCATAAAACATATTCCGTGTATAATATACAAAAGACACGAAGCTTTAAAAACTGAGAAATAATGAATAAGATATAATACGAACAAAACTTACAAAATAAAATGTAACAAAGGTATGTAAAATATTGCAAAACTCGTAACACACGAATTACACGAACATTCAGTATACTGTTTTTTGGAATCTTTTGAATATCGTTGATAATCCTAGAGTTACTGATGAGGAATAGGGATCACATCGTCGTTTTTTTTTGTTTTTTTATTCAATAATAGTTGTTTTAAACTATTCATTCGCCAAATTGTTGTTGGGTCCAGAACTTTATTGTTTACGGGGCCCGTAGTATTGATAGTGTTTTTTTGTGACCCGTATGTTACTACGGGTTCTTTAAGCAGTAATTACTGCTGATATCCCATGTGTATTTCATACAGAAAATGACCGAATTCAGCCAAATTTGTATTTGTATTAATAACAAAGTTACTAAGGCTGCATTTTGTGAAATTGTGAATTTGCGGGCATATAAGTAAAACTGAACAAGTGTGTTTTAATTTAAGGGTTGCTTAGTAGAATGGATTAAAGGGTTATTACTAAATAAGTGTTATCTTGAAATCTTACTGTCCTTGATTACCATTCACGGGGAACAGACCGATATTCCGAAAAATTTTCCACAACTAGTACTGGAGTTTGCCTTATTCTTCATATTGTTATTAAACTTTTTCATCCTTTTTCTTTAATAATGATGCTATTATTATTATGAGAATTTTACGTAATTTTTCAAAAGATTAGAAAGCGTTAATTACGGGTAACAACATGTAGGTCTCTGAAATGATTACACATATACTTCAAAATGTTATCGGCTTATGTCCTTAATATAACGTTAGAAGCAGAGTATCTGCTAATTTAGTTCTTGATTTACATGCTAATTTACTGATCTACTTGTAAAGCTTCTTTGCACACAATATTTTTTGTCCTGCTGTCAGAAGCAAAGAAGAAGAGATTTTTTGAAGCCCTCTCTCTCCTTCTGTCTCCCTGTCCCTTCTCTCACTTACAACTTTAGTTTTGCTGTATTAACCTTCGTTTTGGTTGCATCTTGAGGCTTCAGGCAGGGTCGCCTGGAAAAAGATTTAATATCCTGAGTTGTTTTGATTAAATCAACCATATTAATCGTGATATTTTTTTTCTTTTTGCAAAAAACAATCAAAATGATTTATTTACCTAACTAAATGTTTTGATTAAAATCAATAAATATAACAATGTGCAAAAAAAAAAAATTAGCCAAAGCTATTTTAGCAAAACTGGGTACATTGCTCTTGCTTGTTACGTGTGCTTTGCATGATATTTCAAGTTTCCAAAACAAAATTCTCCACCTTTTGATGTCCTGATTTCTGCTGTGTGGTCAACTGTCGTTTGCGGCGTATTCTGACTTTATTATCGCTCCATTTAATAAAGAACTGATTTATTCTCTTCTCTTTGCAACACAATGTAAATTTAAATTTGCCAATACCTAACCTTTTTGTAAAGTCATCCATATAATTGATTCTTGCAAGTACACGCAAGCGAAATAAAAGATATGGCTGAAGCAAGCCTATTTAGTTGAGGGAGTGTGCGCGCATATTCGAAAGAAAGTAACAGCCTTTTTCAGTTAAGAGAAGCTAGAGAGTAGACACGTATGTGTAGAAGAAATAGACAGGGAGGGAAAGAGCACAAATGAAGAAGACTCCACGAGGTTTTTAAATCGTTCTAACACACAATTGATTATGGATAAAATGATTAGAAGTCCTCACACAAAGAAGAAATGTAAATACTTGCCCTCTTGATCATGCCTTACCCAAAAAATCTGACTTTTTTCAATTTGAGCTAACTGGCATTGGCGACCGCAGGGAGGGGGCACTTGTCCCCCCCCCCCTAGAAAATGAGAAACATAATTCATTCTTTATTCATTCAGCATATGTATACGAGTTTTTGTTTATTCAATTCACAATTTCACACTACTTTTCCCGCCCCCGGAAAACTTTGCCCCTCCCTGTAAAAATATCTGCGGATACCCATACCAACTGATCATTCTGTTTGCTCAAAATTGCTATACTGGTCACTTTGACCTCAATTTGTGGATTCAAAACGGCCTCTAAGTCCGCGGCCACATAGCCCATATTACTTTTTGCTTAAAGTTGTATCTGTACCCCGAGTTTGTAGATTTAAAGATGTGGCCGTGCATAGGAACAGACCCACAGAGAGAGAGACATTTGCGCTTATATATATATATATATAGATATATAGATAGATAGACATACTACTGTTTATGTCTGCGGACTTATACCGCTATAAACCGTGTTTCGATACCCGTGATGGGCAGAGCAAAGATAGTCCACTGTGTAACTTTGTGCTTAACTACAAATAAACAAACAAAGTACTGTTTATGTAATATAACAACTTGAATGAATATTAGGCCTACACGTGTAGTTCCTTGGACGCACAATTCAGAATATCGGACTGTAACCCTATTCGTCTTAGATGATCAGGGCTAGTTGTGGTGTTGGTATGATCATTGTCGAGGTTAACTACGCTATAACTATATGCTAACGTGAAAAAATAACTAGACAATAAAAACAATTACATTTATAGAACTATGCAATTGTGGTTACTCTAACAACACTGTACAATGGTTAACTTTGCATTGTATGCATTGTACTGATTTCATCTTGTTTCTGTGTCATGTTGTCCAACAAGTTATAGTATTTTTCTGTTCTTTTCTTCCATTTTGTCGCTCCCCCCTTCTTTTTTCAATTTTCCAAGTCATTTTTTAGGAAACCTACATTTTCGGTTTTTTATAATATTTCACTCCTTTACTTTTTTTTAACTCTGAATTTCATTCCCGTAAATAATTTTCCAATTTAACTCGCAGTATAAACCCAGATTATGAGTTCTTAAAATGTTTAATATTTATTTGCACAATCATAGCCTTAAATTCAAACACAAGAATTTATTGAAGCTGTCATATATTTTCAAACGCCAAGAACCCAACAACCAGGAGAATCTAGCAAAAGAAATGTTTATGTATCTGTGTGTCGCAACATGTCCCACGTGACATGACAACCATAAATCAAGCTAATAAACTCTTATGCAAAAATAAAAAAAACCACAGAAGGTGAGGGCCTCAAAGAAAAGACACTTTTAAAAAATAGTTTTGGTTTCCTACTTAAGTTTTGATATTTAGACTTAAATACATTGTTCCATTAAATTTCCCAAAACTGCATTCGGAGACGGTTAATTTTTTACCTTAATCTAGGACCACATTTTCTTTGTATGTTTGCCCTAATTCGAGTACCAGAAACACGTGGACCTTAATTATAATGCCCAAAACATACTTTTTACACAAGGTTAAACCACGTTCTTTTAACTCTCCCTTTACACGCACACCCACCCTCCAGGACTCACTCTAAACGAAAAATAGTCGGGAACTATATTTAATTGAAACAGGCTCTAAGAACCAGTTTTTTCTCTCTTTAAATCACTGCCAACTTCTAGGAAAGTTATCAGCTTCTCTTTTCCTAACCTTTTTTGGTATTAAAAAAGCACTTAAAGGCAATTGCTTGCCACGTTAGTTACCTTAATAATACACAATTTAGCTAAGATAACAGGAGTGTGCAAAAATAGTGTATGAGCAATATCACACTTTTATACACTTACGTGTGTACTTCTAATTAAAGACTGGCAACACCAACATTATTAGGAACTGATCACATTAGATTTATTACATGTTAATTTTCTGCCAAATTAGAAATAAAAAAGACAAATAATACAACCTAAGAATCTGAATAATAATATTTACAGCTTTAAGAGTAACAAGTTACCCATAAAATAGCTGTCAATAAATTATTACATGAGCTTAAAAATACCAAGTGAATGTCTATAACTTTAAATCACAACACAATAATCAAAGATACAAATTTCTTACTCAAAAATGGAGGCGCAATTTTTTATGAAAAACAGTAAACACCCTACCAAGTAAAACCTCGTTTAAAATAATCACATTTATTACAACTAACTATTAAAAATTACTTAGTAGTTTAATCGACATCGACTGTCAATGATATAATAATGACAATGCATCTCAATAGATAATGCTACTTACTTAATAGTACTAAAGTTGTCAAATACATTAATTGTTTATGGCAATTTTTTTAATCGTCACTGTAAAACAGTAATGATATAATATAAATATAATTTTAATATAAATCAAAAACATTACAAAAATACTCAAAAATCACAATTAATTTTTTCTGTTACCGGTCCTTGTTGTCATCATTAAAACCCATAACGGATTATGTTCTGACAATATCATCCAAACGTGTTGAGGATATTCCATCTATCAGACAAGATCCAGACGCCGATGTAAAACTAGCCAGCAATTAAGGAAAATCAGTTAAGGGTTAGGAGTTAAGTGCTTGAACCCAAAACGTCTCAACTCCTTATGCCTTTCGCTGTCTGCAGCCAGTTGTGGGAAGGCAGTTACCCTTAATATCTAGATACAACCTTAAAGCAGAATTATACCAAACCAAATAATATGTATATATATATATACACACACAGACATCATTTATGTGATATTCATATCTAACGATACACAGCAGATAAGTTTAAAGAAAGATAAAAGTGAACAAGGGAGTAAAATGTTTATTCGTAGTAATTGTATATCATATCTGTTTACCAGCCTGGTCCTGGCCATTAATTCACAGATCGACTATTCTGGCTGGTGGGATAGAGAGATATCTTGAAACATCTGCACAGTTCAAAGCCAATAATTTTGATTTACCGCCGAAAATCAAATAAAACATTAAAGTATTGTGTACCAGAACTCAAATGCTCCATACGACACTTACTAATTCACATAACTCACACCAGTTTGTACAAGTATCAATCCATTACTTGTCGTCAAAAGAAACATATTAGGTACGGTGTGGACAAAAAAATAAAAATAAAGTATGCAATTTGCCATTGGAATAACTTTGTTTGTCACTAATACAGCTTTGTTTTTCTTTCTTGGTAAGACAGCGTATACCAAAACGAATCTGGAACGTTGAATGATTTAAAGGATAACATAGAACAATTTATCGATTTCATTATCACAAGGTCCCCCAGTGGCACAGCAGTATGTCTGCGGACTTACAACGCTAGAATCCGTGTTTCGATACCCGTGGTGGGCAGAGCACAGAAGCACAGATAGCCTATTCTGTAGCTTTGTGCTTAATTACAAAGAAACAAACAAACATTCTCACAAGCAACGTGTAAGTGTGTGATTGAGAATTTGCAGCATGTTATGGTCGCAAGAGATCAACACCGTGTTGCTGCACACATTAAACATACTAACTTAGAAACTTCTGCGTATGATCCCTATACAGTGGAATTCATAAAATGCTATTACTTTTATTAATAAATTCGTTTAGTTTTGAAAGTGGGTAAATGTTTTTAGAAGTCCAGGTAGTTAACAATTCCTAAGATGACCGAAACACTAATTAACCCTACACTAAAAAAAAATATTTTCAGTACTGCTAATGGTGAAATATATCACTAACAAATGATAAATACGTGGACTGCGCCCCCGGTGCTCGAGCGATAAGTCTGAGGGCTTATAACGCTAAAAATCGGTTTCAATATTCGCGGTGGGCAGAGCACAGATATCCCATTGTATAGCTTTGTGCTTAATTGACAACAAAAAACATGTATGGACTGAGTCTCATGTGTAATTTTAGAACAAAATGGAAAGATGTCAGTTAACTACATGGCATTATCCCAGAAATATTTTGCACAGTTTATGGCAACTTTATTAATAAAGTGTAAATTCATCTGTTTTTTTTAGGTACCTACAAACTGCCATGGTCGATAAATTTCGCTCACTACTCGAATTTAGTTATAGTTTTGGTTATAGTAAATATTTAATATAGGTGATCCAAGCATGGTGACATCTTTCTGTATCAACCATATAGACTATCAATTCTTATAGACATATGATATATTAGCCCTTGACTTCCAGTTCCAGCTGTAGCCAAATACTCGTACGAGGCAGACACTCAACAATATGGACTTTCAAACTTAGATAAACCTATATTTACATCGACTTTAAGGCAACTAACTCAGAACTGAATGATTTGAACCATATATATATACTGCACAGTCGCTCTGGCGACATGTCACGTGGCTCATCTTCTTTGGGAAACTTGCCTCACGGTGTGTCTACTTTATTTCTTAACAGACCCTAACCAAGTATTATAAATATGCATCATAGAACACCATAAATGTTGTTTTAGGTTTTTGTAACATATAAACACGAGGAAAGTGCAATAGTTAAGGCAGTTTACAATAAAGTATTCCGCTGTAATATGGAGATATCAAGTAAATTAAGCATTTCATCTGACAATGGACTATGACAGAAAGATGACTGCAGTTATACATGTCATATAACAATGAGAAATGTCATGTACGTAAACAAAAATCAAGATCTTTATACAACTATTTGTTGTTATTTAAAATATGCTGAATAACTCTAGCAAGTCATTTTGGATAAGGCGTCAAAGAAATGAATAACAACGTTGTTTCCAATATGTGTATATTTTATACTTTTCTGGAAAGAAAGGCATTTCCTGCACAGCCACAAGAATATGGAAAGAAAGACATTTCGCGTAGAAGCACAAGAACATGGGGAAAATGGCATTTTCATAGAGAGGAACCAGAACATGTAAAGGCGGGCATTTCCTACAGAGGTACTATAAGATAAGCATTTTCCAGCAGAGGAACTAGAACATGAAAAGAAAGACATTTCCCGTATAGGCACTAAAATATGGGAAGAAAGGCATTTACAGGCATTTAGTGAACGACCTCCCATTCCTTGTAATGTGTCATACGTACCTAAAACATTGAAAACTTGTGACCTTAACATTGAGAACAATGTTCATGTTAGGCCTTCATTGTACGTTTTTTACTAAAAAGTTACAGCTATCAGCATTTCGCATCTTTTTTTCTCGAGGAAAATAAATTATATTTTTCGAAATAGTCTATAAGTTGATCACCTCAAAAGATGTATTAAACTGAAACTAAATGACAAAAGTAGAGAAAAATTCAGTTCCATGCAAAAGATTTAATTTTTTAATGGATTTGTAAAATCCTACTATTAATGTGTTCGAAAACGTACAGGTGATTTTTACACAAATATTCTCCTAGTATATTTCTGATGTCACATGAAAAAAATAACGAAAACAAAACCAATTTTTAGAAGTTGTATATATATATATATGTGTGTGTGTGTGTTAAAGATTGTATTTTATTTTCACATTTAGGTTACTATATGTTGAAGTAAAATGGACTCAAAACACCACATATGTATAATTTTTATAAATTTAAAAGTATATATTTTATTCTTTTTTCTACATGTATGACGAACAATATTGGATGGACATACCATAACGGACATCGTGTGTGTGGGTTTAGAGCGGTAAACCTATGTCTAAAACTGAGAAACAATCGAACAACTAGCTTATGTTATTTTTAAATAAGCTTTACTCAAAATGAGAAACAATCTGAAGGTCGCGGGTTCGAATCCGCATCCTACCAAACATGCTCGC
>NW_013666129.1:492461-504427 GCF_000517525.1 Limulus polyphemus
CTGACTCGCCCTTCTACGCCGTAGGGGCGGTATAATGTACGGTCAATCCACTATCGTTGTAAAGAGTAGCCCAAGAGTTGGCGGTGGGTGGTGATGACTAGCTGCCTTCCCTCTAGTCTTACACTGCTAAATTAGGGACGGCTAGCGCAGATAGCCCTCGTGTAGCTTTGCGCGAAATTCATAACAAACATAACAAACAAACAAAATGAGAAACATTTGAAACCTTGTCTATACGTTCTCTTTGCATAACCTTTAAACAAGGTCATTAAAAGTCTACGACGGAATAAGGGGACGCTACAGACCCATTTCAGGGCATATCCAATTCTGGTTCCCTCATAGGAGGTGTCATTTATTTGCGCTAGCTGTCCCTAATTTTGAAGCGATGGACAAGGAAGAAGTTAGCTAGTCAACACCACTCACCGCCAACTGTTGGGCTAGTTTTTACCAACGAATATTGGGATTGATCCCCACATTACAACGTCCCCATGGCTGAAAGGGGATTCGATCCTGCAACCCATAGATTCTGATTAGAGAGCCCCTAACCACAAGGCCAGTTGGCGGTGGGTGCTTTTGACTAGGTACCTTCCCTCTAGTCTATAAGTTCTAAATAAATGACAGATAGATCGTTGTGTAGATTCGCACGAATATTATAAAACAAATATTTAAGTAAAACTCAATAATGTAGTGTTAGTGTTTCAACCCAACGTTTTTTCAAATATATGACCCAAATCACACACGTAAGTTTTACTAAGGTTGAAAGAATCATATCTGCAGTAACCAAAACAAACACAAACTTAAAAAAAATCAAACACAAAAAATATACAAACACGTTTAAACAACGGGATTGATATTAGATATTTTAGTTGAAGAGGTAAAGAACCCCAGCAGTTACAGTCACGCAATGTTTGAAGTGTCAGAGATTTGGCTATGTAGCTGTAGCGTGTAGGTCAATGCTCTGATCCAGTGAAAACCATGTACTGCCCAATGTCCACTCACACAAGAAAAAGCCAGTTGTTGCAATTTCAACGAAAACCACTGTGGAAATTAAAAAGGTTGCTCAAAATACAAGAAAATAAAAACAAAAATGTACAGCAATAAAAACAATACAAATATAGAAACTAAACAAACAATGATCACACCACCGCAAATCTCAGTAAACACGACACATAGGCTACCAAAATGTTCACTTCTTCCAACACCCGATAAATACAAACAGCAACAGAATCAAATCTGAGACTTACACGCATCACAAACACGAACATACGCCCAAGGGACAAGAAATGAAAAGTAAATGGAAAATGATAAAGACAAAACCATGGAAATAAACATCGTATCAGGAAATACCGACAAACAACAACACTCACATACAACACAGACATAGCCACAGTTTTTACTAACATGTTTGTAAATTTCCTCCAGGAAATCAGTAAATCAAACATTGCAACAGGCTTATTGAACTTACTGACTATAATCATCCCATTCATCAGAAAACAACTAACACACATAATACCACACTTTCACGCCAAAGTTATGAGCCATTTACAGCACACAGTGAACACGCTAACACCAATATACAAGAAGGCTTAAATGTATCTACATCGTCTACTATTCATATAAGAAACTAATACTATAAATTTAACATATCAGAATATTTATCTATAAAAGATCATCAGACAATCAAAGGATTCTCGTCAACGAGGGATCCTTTTAGTATTTACAGTCTTTAATAGTAAATAGAGTTGCTATCGCTATCATATTGAAAACATTACATTCGATGTTTACCAAGCGAATAAACAGGTTATAACAGTAGTTGGTTTGTACTGTCCACCAAAGAACCCTCTTAATATAGTGTACTAAACAAATATCAAATCTCACAGCAACAAATATAGGAGACTTCAACAGCAAAAATACCATGTTTGGATGTAAAAACAATAGCAGAAAACAACTTCTTTGTTTCCTTGAAGAATCAGATACGACACTATCTAATGACACTACGCCAACACACACTAGCTACGCTTACCAAAGTATCGATATATACGTATGTGTTAATTAAACATTTTCAATACTTTTATTCAATGTTGGAAAGGCCGCTGACGACAATCATCTTTCAATATGGGATGTCTTCGACCTCTCACCCTGTCATAATAGTCCAATATTCTCGGATAAATTCAACTATAAAATAAAAACGCAAACTGGCCAAAATATGCAGAAGCTCTAAACAATCTTCTACCAAATATACCAGCCACGGAAGCACTGTGTAGCTCAGATATTGATCAATAATCAGAAAGTGAATAATAAACACAGCAAACACTTACATCCCTAAAATACCACACAACACAGTCCAAAAGATGTGGAAAACACACGTTTGTTTGGTTTGGTTTGTTTTGAATTTCGCGCAAAGCTACACGAGAGCTATCTGCGCTAGCCGTCCCTCATTTAGCAGTTTAAAACTAGAAGGAAGGCAGCTAGTCATCACCACCCACCGCCAACTCTTGGGCTACTCTTTTACCAACGAATAGTGGGATTGGCCATCACATTATAACGCCCTCACGGCTGAAAGGGCGAGTACATTTGGTGGGACAGGGATTCGAACTCACGACCCTCAGAATGCGAATCGAGACGCCCTAGCCACCTGGGGAAACCACATGAACAATTAATTAACAAGATACAAGAACGTAGGAAAACAATACATGAAAACAAGAAATCCTGATTTAAAAACGAAAATAAATACCTTAGCAACCAAATAAGATGTGACCAAAATCACAAAACTTGGACAACTTTTGTATGCAGTTAAATACAAAAATAGATGGAAAATATTTTTGGTCTAGCCTAACAAGGTTTATTGACAAGATTCAAACCTAACAATAAGCGGGCATACACAAACTCACAAAAGGCTCAAGCTTCCAAAGAACATTCACAGAATGTTCCATCTTCAGTATTTAAAGGAAAATAAAAGAATTACATCATTCCTAAGTAAGTATCTAAAATACATTACTATAATAATAGTATTTAATCAGAACTACAACATAAAAATTAAATGATTAACAAACAAAATACTGTACATATTAGAAAATGTACAATTTAAACGAAGACTGCATGTTCAGTGTTGACGAAAGTTTTTTGATGTTGAGGGTTTCATTAATCAGTAATTCCAGATCAGTGTTGGTTTTGCAAAGGATATTGAAACTTGATAGGTTAAGTTCGTGTTCTGTTTCTTCACTATGTTGGCGTACAGAGAAAGCACAGGGTTCATTCAACTTTTTGTGTGTGTGTGTATTCTTGGAAATTCACATATGTTCATTGACTCGAGCTAGTAGATGGCGTTTGGTTTTGCCAATACAGGAGGCCTTACAGTTTCCACACGTGTAAATATATACAGACCATGAACAAATAGAAATTGGGAGAAGGTCTTTAGTACGGAAAAAATCCTGTATGTGTTGTGGGTTTAAAACTTAATCTGAAACTTGGGGGTAGTAACGATGAATAACGCCATTAATTTGACTTGATATAGTTACGTTTTGTTTACCAAAGTATGGAAGACAAGAGTATATAGTAAGTTTGGGTACAGTTGGTATTCTGGGTAGATTAGTGAGTTTCCTAGTTTGAAAAGTATTAGTAATTATTTTGTAATAGATGTTGCGGGTAGCCGTTACGTTTTAAAGTATCCTGCATGAGTGAAATTTCAGAGTGTGTACTAAAGTACGTAGAACACAAGTTATAAGCCCTGTTTAATAAGCATGCTACCAGATTTCTTACACTGAAATCTCACTCATACAGGATACTTTAAAACATAATGGCTACCCACAACATCTATTACAAAAAAAAAGAAAATACCTGCCCAGCATAGCTAAATTTATCAAAAACAAAACTAGTAAAATTACAAAATACACAGAATTCAATATTAACCAAAGCATATAGTGTTTCAAGATCAACAAATATATCATTCCTACACAATAACCCCTATTTCTGTCAGACAGACTCCTAACAAACACGCTCGTGTATTTTAAGAAAAATCTGGGTAAAAAATAAACTTCTAAGTACTGTTTGTAATTAAGCAGAAAGCTTCATAATGGGCTATCGGTGCTCTTCCCACCACGGGTATCGAAACCCGGTTTATAGCGTTGTAAGTCCGTAGACATATCGCTGTGCCACTGGGGAGCACTTCTAAGTAACCCATACAGCTACAGCATACATGACGAACCTAGTCCTAAGCACTTCTCCCGTTTAAATGTCATTAATAATTATTTCAAAAGACCAGCTAGTACTAGGTAAACTGATCTTCAGATAAAGAATTAGTTTTATATGTAAAAATAAGATTATATGCGTAAGTTCCTGTGTACAAAAGGAACTTTATTGTGCGTACAAGAAGCTTAGTGTGCATCTACAACTTAGTAGTACCCAACTAATGGACGTGGATGAAAAGGAAACGTTAATGAAAAACATCTGTGGACAGTAACATTAACCCACCGCTAGCAAGCAAAAATCAACCTTTCTAAACAATCTTACCCAGTAATTTTAATTTTTGTTTTACTGGAAAACCCCAACATGTAATCAATTTACGTATTGTTAAAAAAAACAAGGATTCTCAGTGATTTCAGAAAATTTTTAAATTCTATCCGCTTCTTGGTTTAAAAATTAATTCTTGCCTTCGCTTGAGAAATTTTTGTTTTGCTTTGTTGTTTAATCAAGTTTATCAATAGTAATGACTTAAAGCTGTTACAAGTTATTGTGCATAATGTCTGTATAGTAATGACTTACAACTGTTAAAAGTTATGGTGCATAATGTCTGTATAGTTATGACTTAAAACTGTTACAAGTTATTGGGCATAATGTCTGTCATAATAATTACTGTAGCTTTAGTTCCCGCTCTAGAAACAACGTGTCAATAATTCTAAATATTTTGCCTCTGCTAAAGTCAACACAGAGGATTAAGTTTTCTTACATTATTACATTTCTACCTTATATACCACAGCTAAAATGAATATGTCTAAGTGTTTGACTCCTGTAGTATTTTCCATCTGCAAGACTGATTATGAGGTACTGTTTTTTGTTTTGTTTTTGACACAACAGGCCTTCAACGTGGATTTCTTTGCATAAGTCCGTCAATATTCAAATTCCAACATTGGTAACCAAGGCCACGGAAATACTGAACCTTCACTAATCTTTGACTAGCAATGTAATTTTGGAAAAATCTTAGCACTCAAGCTATAGTCACTGAAAGAGATGATGCTCTGCCTTGTGTTGCTATGTTTTTTTGAGCTTTTTAAAAAAAAAATCAGAATGGACTTCTACTTTTGGTTATTTGTGATGAAACTCCATTGTTTAAAAAACTTGTTTGGTTAATATTTAGAACTATAATAAAGACAATATTTGATATAAATGTTTATTCTTTGTTTTTCCTTCGCAGTTAGTGTTTCAGAGTTATTAATATATGCGTTTGAAGAACTCTGAAAAGATATAAATAAGCGCAGCTTTACAATCTCTATTTATGACTGTGGCAAGATTTATTGGTGCGAGAAGCAGCTAGGACTCACTCATACTTTTCCTTATGCAGTTTATCTATGTATCTGTACAAAATCTATAATTTTTCTTATTGACTAGTGGATGGCTTGTCAGAACAAAATCTACTAAAGTTCACTTGAAGATGTGATGCTACTGAACACAATTCACATTTTCAGTTGTAAGCGCATTACAAAAATGATAGTCAAGTCCCATTACTCGGTTCAATAAGCTAACTAAAGCGTTAAGTGTTGCTGGCTGCCTTCCCTCTAGTCAGTAGTTCGAAACTAGGGACGACTATACTTGAGTCCTTGTTTGTTTTTTTTACCTGACCTTTTAACCCATGTGAACTTAAATATTCTTTTAATATTTACTTTTACCTAAGTTAATTTCACAAACTGAAACTTTAAAAATATAGCAGTCTGTTGTAAAACCTCATAACCAGTTAAATACATTTGCAGGAATATTAAGCAAGAAACTAAAAAACTATTAGTGATTTTATATATATATATATATATCCTGATTAAACGCGTGTTTTATAAAAGTACAACAATAGATACACTTACTGCCAGATATTTCTGAAGTATGACTACGTGTTAGGGAGGTACTTCAGCAACAACCTACCTGTCACGTGGTACTATTTTATCACGTTGAATTGTAGCAGGTTTTATGTAAGATGAATACAACTCAGTTTACACCTGAGTTCCGATATTACACGTGTTAAAATGTAGCTTGTTAAAAATCATAGTTCCCCTAAGAGTGCTAGAGCATTTCAAGGTCCACATTTGATTATCGAGATTTTTTTTTTATTTGTGAATCAAATTATGAACAAAGTAAACTATAATAATGAATTTACAACATTTTATCACTGAATACCAATAAAGTTATTTTATATTCTCAGCCTGAATGGCGACTTGTGAAACACACAAACTAAATAGTCAGTTCAAAGACACCACGTTTCAACGATACCCACCATAACTTATAACCGTTGACCAGATGGAGGATAATCAGTCAGCAGTATCCACCCCCTAACCAAATAGTAGGATTAATTGTCACTTATAAAATATGCCCAAAGTTGAAAGTACAAATTATGTTCAATCACATACTGCACGTTTGAACCTCGAACCTTCTGATACACAGCCTTGTAAGCTAACCACTGTACCATGTTTTATCTTCAAAACTCAATCACCTCTTAGTGATAGTCATCAAACTATATGCAAATGGAACTTAAACAGCCTGTACTTAACCAGACTTATGGGTGTAGTTGGTTTTGCCGCAACTTATTTAATCACTTGTTGTTTTTAATTCATTTATCAATTCTTTCTGGTTCCAAAAATATTGCCACCTTTATATTGTTTTTGTGAATTGGGTCAGTTAGCAGTGACAGAAAGCGTACTTTTTGATTTCACTTTCCATCATATATATATATATATATCCAGTTAAAAAGTGTTCTTAAACAGTCAGCCTGTACCATTCCTTCATCTATTGCAGTGTCTACTAGGCTATAATAAAAAAGTAAGTTAATAAAGAGTTACTAAATATATATATGTATATATGAAGTCCAAGTTATTTCTTGATTCACACTTGTCACCCAGTTATACCAGTTTAGAGAAATTCAACCTTTCATCAGTGACCTTGGATAAAGACAAACCATTGACTACAATCTAAACCTCTCTATATGATAGGATCCACGCGTTCGGAGAATCAGAGTAACTCACTAGAAACTATTTTAGTCAGAAACCAGGCAGACGACAACCCTACTCACAAAGTTACTAATGTTTATAATTACATTTTTCGTTTAATGTCACCAACAGGATTCGCAGCATTACACACTCTTGAGGTTCATAGAAACATGGGAAACCGCAGAAGGTAAAGATAGGTTCATTGTGGAGAGCAAAAGACAACGGAAAACATTATACGTTTAATAATGAGTTATCTCTTCACCATTAAATGTAACGAAAAGACACGCTTTGAGCAATTTTAAATAATCAGCAGGAACGTTGACAGCAGGGTTATGCTTAGTAGCCAGTAAAGTATTGCATAGTCTCATTACTTGTTCTAAAACTGTAGGTTCACCTTTACTCTTTTTTAACTGTGATATCTACTCGTTGTACTTTGCCTATAATTCGCCAGCATGCAAAGTTCATCCCCTTTTTAAAAAAAAATATTTTGTTTTGAAATTATTACTTTTCAGATAATATCCTCGTAAAGTGACTGCAGAGTAAAAGGAATTAGAACTGTCAACTTAAATGGCGCTTTATTTCACACTGTGTAGTCAGAGACTGCTAGGGTTCAGGAACTTTTACTTGACAGAGGTAGGTCATCTGGTGAGCAACGCCAGCCGTAACAAGGACTTTATTCGGATTTTTGAACTGATCAATTAGATTAGTGATCAGAGTAAAAGAATTAATGTGTTGATATAAAACTAAAGAAAGCGTGATGAAAGTCTAATGCGTCATCCATGTGAGAAGATCCAATCATGCAAGAATTGCTCATACGGTACGGTCTATCAATATCTGGTATCAAATAATATTGTCGTAGGAAATGTGGCAACATGTGGTACTACCTTGCAAGATCTGGTATCATATGATACTGATACTGTCGTGGAAGATGTGATACTGTCGTGTGAGCTCTTCCGTCATGTGATACTGTCCTGGAAGATGTAGCACTGTCATGCAAGATCTTGCTTCATGTGATACTGTCGTGTGAGATCTTGCGTCATGTGATACTGTCGTGTGACATCTTGCGTCATGTGATACTATCCTGGAAGATGTGGCACTGTCATGCAAGATCTTGCATCATATGATACTGTCGTGTGAGATCTTGCGTCATGTGATACTGTCCTGGAAGATGTGGCACTGTCATGCAAGATCTTGCATCATATGATACTGTCGTGTGAGATCTTGCGTCATGTTATACTGTCGTGTGAGATTTGGCATCATGATACCGTTGTGGCACTTTTTGACAAAATGTGACATCATTTAGTACTGTCATACAACATTATAAACGAAATAGAAATCTGGCTCTTGTTCTCCAAGTTATAGCAACAGCAGATTATTTAATTATTTCACAAACATGATGATTGTGTTAAGACATATTCAACAGACTGTGACATTTCCAAAGATATCACTATAAAATGTTTACTTGTAACTTTAATCAAATATGTTTATCCATATTTTATTTTATATCTGAGGATTGAAATAGTAGAGATTCAAAACTATTTTATTTACAAAAGTACACCTTATCAGTGATAAAACCTAAATTCATTACCAATATTTCAGCCTTCATAAGGACAGAGTTGTAAAACCTTATTATAACTCCAATTGCACGTCATCCAACATAAAGGAAATGCAGGACACCCTGAAGATAAGCATTTGTAAAAATTGTGGCGATGCAACCCTAACTGGATGGTGTAAAGCTAAAATTTCAGTAATAAATTACATTTTTTTATCCCTAAGAAAACCTGTAATTTTGTAACTAATGACACATCTTATTAAGTGTTTGCTCCTTGAAGTAAAAGATAAAACTTATTTCTGTATAAATTGTGTTTCTTTTGTCTTTCACTCTCTACCAGAATAACATGTAATTTTGTCTTGAGTACAAAGCACTTCTGCTTGTTATCACAAATTGATTGACAAATACTGATCGTTTAATTATTTCTATGGAGATAACTAACAGCACCATGAGTCATCAAGCCTTTGGAGTTATTTGTGGTAATGAAGGAAGATGCTGTTGGTCTGGTCTTGAAAACTTGACTATTCCTAGCATACGTAGCACAGTTCAACATTGCAGTATTTTCCTTGCAGGCAGTATTCTGATATAACAAGACAGAGAATAGATTAACATTGAAGATTTTGTAACGAACTTAACACTTCAGGCAGGCTCTACCACAGTGTAACTTACATTAAAGAGATTTTGTGAGATGTGAGTGTGTGTGACTAGTCTCAATGTCTAGCCTAACTGATTCAAGTTGACTGACAAAGTAGAATACATATAAAAGGCAAATATAAGGTCTTATCATACACATTTAAGTCATTAATTTCAATTTTCTATGTCTCTACAATGCTAATATAATAGTATCTAACTGCGTTCAGGAACCAGAGACAAAAGAGAAGATGGAATACATATATATATGAGATATAGAACAGAAGCCCAAGTGATTATTTGCTATTGGCCAACGAAGCAGAACAGATAGCCCAAACACAGTTCCTATGAATGTGAAAGATATACTTGAACTGAATATTAGAATCAAAACAAGATACATGGGCTGACTTCAGAAACACTTTGACATTACAAACTGCTGCCATATTGGTAAACCATATACCACGCAAAGTACATGTAACATAATATCCAGCTAGTACCACCTTCATTTCAGAGTGGAAAAAAAATAATCTAGAGAATATCACACTAGATGGCAATCCATATAATGATCATCATGGGCTAGCAGTTACCAAGCAGGTCCAAATTAATGAAGTGGAAATAATTATTGAAAAAGGTGGGGGGAAAACGTTAGTCATTTAAAGCCAGCACAAAGTATTATATTGTATTCAAACAAAATGAATCTGTTATTAACAGATCAAAACGGTTACTTTTCATCTATTATAATGTACAACATAATAAACGCTTATCAAAGTTTTTAAAACAAAGGTCTATCGTCAGGTCGTAAAATAACATTATAAGTTCATTTATTGATAGTATGAAGTACGGTAAAGTTTAGTCCTAACTAAACTTAAGCAAAAAACGTACACAAGTTGCAGTGTGAATTTATTTCCTTATCGTATATAGGCCATACTTAATAAAGGCTTAATTAATGTTAGGCCTAAGACAAGTAGATTTGAAGTTTTGGGTGTCTTCGATGATAATTATTTTGTATTATTATAGAAAGCCTGTGTTTAAAAAAAATACTGTTCCAATAAAGATACTAACTTGACCGCAAAATGTTACGGGTTAGTTTCAACTAACATACAAGTCAAGTCTATGCATTTTACAAAATTCTACATTGTTAGGTATCTGCTTGTTTGTCTTCCCGAGGATCTTCAGCGATACAAGTCCTCTCTTGATTAAACCAGTTTATTCTTCCTCGATACAAACTTTTAGTACACAGTAGTTCCACAATCAGTATGTTTCTCGTCACTTTAAACTTAACAACTTTTATAATACATGCTATAAATCACAGGGATTCACAATCTTGATAATTTCGCTCTCGACGAGTGCAAAACACACATTTTACGGCTCACTAGCTCGAAACTAACAGAATCATAAATTACACGGAACTCAAAGTAACTACTGCTCTCTCTTCATTCTTCTATCTCTGCTGGCTTTATCTGCTAGGCTTATATACTAACGAAGAGGGCATCTCGAAAAACTCGGACTTCCCTGATCATTCAAGAAACTCATCACGCACGCAACCAGCGCCAACGCGACAGCAGCGTCACGTGACTTCCGCTGTCGTAACAACATGTTTGTTGTTGTACCACTTTATTTCTTTTTTGGTGCATATTTTTAACTTCCTTATTTGGTTGTAAATAAAAACAAGTTATTTTTGAACCTTTGTTTCATTTATTCTTAGTATATAAAAGATCTCCAAGCTCTTCACTCATGGATTTATACCGACATCTTCTACTGGTAGCCCTGAGGTTAGAAGAGTTTACAGCAAGTCTCTGAAATTTGCATATATAAATACGTATGCAGTACAGTAACATATCATATTGTTTAAGATTTATTTTATTGTTTGTATGTGTTATAAGGTGGGATGGTAGCGTCATATTTCATTTTGATGAAAAGATGAATTTTAACTTGATCCAAAATATTCTTTATGGACAATTAAATAGTTGTTTCAAATAATCTGTTGTGCTAAAATACTCTAGCGACTATCAGAATAAGACTTATCTTCCAAATCTATATAAAAAAGAGGTTTGTTTAAAGTTTTATGGAAACTTCTGGTATAACGCTCTAAATAAGTGTTTAAATGAATGTATTATGAAAATATAATGGTTGCCTAGAAAAACTGGTAGACTAGAAGGAAGACCGATATTCAACAGCACCAGCTCTTGGAGTACCCTAACTAAATATTGGGATTTGATCATCATTATTCTTGGATATACGACTGTTTAGTGTAAGATTATGTACTCAGGTTATTTAGTGATCTAATATTCAATGATCATTTAGTTTTCATAAGAATTGTGTTAAAAGTAATTATCTTAAAGGCGATAGTTATGACAAACTTCGTTAAGTAACTCGGTAAGAGTCGTACGTTGTGTGTGTAGTTCAATTATTGTAAATTGATGTCACATTACTCGAACCTTCCGTTGCCTTAAGTGAGTATTGTTACATCACAGCGTCTCGTAGTTTATAGAAAGTACGAGGCCTCAGTTTCGCAATATATATATATATATATATATATATATATATATATATAGACAACGTAAGTAGTACGACTAATAATAAAGTAAACGTTAAGTAAGTAA
>NW_013666129.1:504520-522714 GCF_000517525.1 Limulus polyphemus
TTAAATAATATTATTTAATAATATTTTTTATTAGTATATACAGAGCCTGTTTTCAGTTCATGGGCAAATTCTACTCATACAGTCTGCACCAACATTTTCTGTAATTTCCACCTGGCAAATATGATGGCCAGACATTCTCATTCAATCATTAAGTAGTTCTTATCACTGCTCAACAGCTTTTTACTGATGTACATTATGAGAAACAGCCCAGAAGTACTGCTGCAATTCCAATGTCTGATACATTGGCCTGAACAATGGATTGGCAAACTTTCTATCACCTTCTGGAATACAATCTGCTGTGGTTGTTCCCACTTCACCTTGTTGGGTTGGCCTTTCTTGGTCAGGTTAGTTAGTGGTGCAATGACTTCAGCATACTTTGGGATGAATTTCCTATAGTATCCCGCTATCTCCAGGAAGGATCTGATTTGCCATTTGGTCGTCAGTGCTGGTATATCTTTTATGTAGTTTAGCTTCTCCTCTTCCATGGCTATATGTTGGTCACATACCTTGTGTCCAGCACAGAATAACCATAAGAAGCACTTAGATGATCTGATCTGACCTTCTGCCCTCACAGGTCTCCGAGTTTCTTCAGGTGGTCTTCCCATCTGGATGTGTGGATCAGAATGTTGTCCATATAATGGTCAATGTTGGTTGTTTTGTGCAACATCTTCTTCGTTATGTGGTTGAATGTTGCTGCTGAGTTGAGTAATCCAAACAGCATCCTCTTGAACTGGAAGCATCCATCTGGTATCAAAAGGGCGGACTTCTCTTTAGATTCTGTCTCCATTGGGATCTTCCAATAATCTTTACTGTGGTCAATCTTGGTAAAGAAAATTGGCCCCATCTAGTTTTGCCATGATAGCCTCTGGGTTGTGCATATGTTAGGAGTCGAACTTAATCACTAGGTTCAGCTTCCAGAAATCTATGCAGAACCAGTTTAAGCCATCCCCCTTCTTCACGATTACCACTGGTGAACAGTAGGCTGAAATCGAAGGCTCAATGATTCCTGCTTCTAACAATACCTCGATTTTTTCCTTGATCAAGTCTTTCATTGTTTCGGACATCTGGTAGGGCTTCACCTTGACAATGGTCTTGTGTTGCACAAGGTCTTTTTTATGTGAAGACGTCTGCATACTTGTAGTTCTTTCTTCTGCTTGCCAGTCAGTTCATCACTGATGTTGATGTCTTTGTACATCCCATCTCCACCCAGCAGTCTTAGGTCTTCATCTATGACAGCCACACCTGTAATGTCCATCTGTACCTCAATATCTGCACCCATTAGTTCCCCCTTCCTTCTCAAAGTTCCTCTTCAACAGATTGGCGTGGTAGATCTTGGTCTTTCCTTCCACTTTAACCTTATAGTCCATTCTGTTGACCACTTCCTCACTTCAAAAGGTCATTTCCACTGCTGGGTGAGCTTGTTTTTGTCTGTGGATAACAGAACCAAGACCTTCTGTCCCGTGTTAAAAAAGTGGATCCTTGTCACAGAAGTGTTTCTGATAGCCTTGAGCTCCATACAAACTTTATTGAGTGAGTTGACAGGTCTCCTCCAGTCAGTTTCTCAAGTCTCAAATGAAATTGTATGTGTTCCTCATTTTCGTCTCTTCTTCTCTTGTTCACAGTTCTTTCAATATCTGCATCAGACCTGGTACTGTTCTTCTGTACAGTAACTCGAAGAGGTAAAATCTGGTACTCTCTTGTAGGATTTTTTGCTAAGCAAATAATATTGCCTGTAGATACCTGTCCCAATCACACAATCTCTCCTGGAACATCTTCTTCAGCATGCTCTTTAAGACACTATGGATTCTCTCACAAAGTATATTGCATCTGGGGTTGTACAGGGTGGTAAAGAGTTGCCTAGTGATGATGAGTATGCACACCTCTTGCATCAGTTCTGGGTCCCTCTGTCACTGAAGTCTTCTTTTGGAAAGGCTACTCTGCAGATCACTTCCAGGAGGGCTTCTGCTACTCTCTCCAATTATATCTTCAGCAGTACTATGGCTTCTGGGTAACGTATAAGATAGTTGACTACTGTCAGCATGTAGTAGTTGTCCTTGTCGGATACAGGTGCTAGTGGTCTGATCAAGTCCACAGCTACTCTGCTGAATGGCTTTTCTATTAGGACAGTACCAAGATGGAAGGTGGCCAAGGTGCCACTGTCCTTTGGCAGATGTCACATGACCTATAGAATCTGGTCACATCTCTGATGACCCGCCTTTATTCTTGCTATGGGAAACTTTCTCACAGTCCTATCAATCAGCATGCTTGACTGGTTCTCAATGCCGCACCTAGTGTCTCGTAGGACTTTCACTTTCTTGTCCCCGACATAGCATTCACCTACTGGCATGTTATGGTTTATTGGCATCTCTCAATGTTTTTCACACATTGCAATCACCACTGACACTGCTGGCCCATTTTCTGACTTGAGCTGACCATCAATCATGTACTGTTTAATCATGGTGATAGCACTTCCTTCCTGTGGTGAATCTGACGAGCTGTTTCTTCTGGCAGCAGCATCCATGGTGACAGTCACACTTTTCTTGTTTCTTGCCAGCACCATCTTTGTAGGTAGCTCCAGCTGCATTATGTTGCTTGTAGGTGATAGACTTGCAATGTGCTCCATTTTATAACAAGCATAGCATCTTTTCTGTTTTGTCTGTTGACTTCGTCACCTTTGGTAGCATCCTGCTTCTGGTCAGCCACCCTCAGTTTCGACTTTGACTGGATATTGTTGGACTTGTCAGTTATACACCCTTCATATACCGTTCTACCAGCTTGATCATCTCGTCTACATATTTTGATGTTCTCTTTTTTGGGAACAGTGACATGTCAATAGAGAACATTATCATGAACTGTTCACGTATTAATAGATCTACCAGTCATTCAAAACTATCTTCACACTTGGCGATGTTAGTTCACCTTGTGAAGAACCACTGTAGACGTGCCCCAATCTGAAATACAGTTTCTCTGGTCTGAGGTTTTACTTCTTTGAACTTCCAACGAAAATATTCTTTAGTAAGTTTATAGCGTTTCAGCAAGGCCACTTTTAATTTGTCATAGTCCATGGCATCTTCTGACGTCATGCCCACATACACTTGTAGCTCTTTTCCTGTGAGAAGGGGTCTCAGACAGACTGCCCAGTCACCTCTGTCCCAGTTCTAACTTTGGGTGAATCTTTCATACCTCTCTAGAAAAGCATCCATGCCATCTTTCTGTTCATCAAATTTGGGCAGCTTGAGTAGGCTGTCCTGACCCCATTGTCATTCTTGGGTCATCCATCTTTCTGTTGGGTGAGCTTGGCAATTTCAAATTGTAATATTATTCTCTCTATTTCCACTCTCCTTTTCTTCTTTCTCCCCCTCTCTTCTCTGTCAATGCTCTTCTCTCTTTCTTGTTGTTGTTTAACAAACTCTTGTAGATCATCATCTTTAATGCTTAGTTGCTTGCCCCTCTCTCTCCACTTATGAAAGTAAGTTGACATGATTATCTAGTGTGGTTGTGACCTGTATAATATTTTCGCCACCACTACAGCTGTGCATATATGGGCCTATTTGTTGCTATTGTTTACGTCTACTTCTACTGCTGTTTACCACCGTAGATCAGGCTGGCTTGCCACTGTCACGCTTTATGTATGAATGGGGCCAGATTCTTTACAGTAGGGGTCTGTGACTTGTTGGCAATAAATGTCAACTATAAATGAACAGCACACAGTACACTTGTTTTAAAATAATATATTAAAACAAGTCAAACGTATACACAAATGTTTGTTATATTGTTGGTTATCACAGTTGTATCCAGAGTTTTAAATAATTGTCTCTTTTTCGTCAAAGTCTACACAGGCTGGTTCAATTACTTTAGAACACAATTGACAAGACAAATTATTCTTCTCTACTATGTTTTTATAATACGAGCTGGGATAACTCCATTTTAAAATCAACACGATACACTCTTTATCACTAAACTCACAATTACACGATCTAGATCTATCTGTCAGTCTACATTTTCGATGCATATTTATACCCTGACAGAGGTCTAGAACATTCCACACCCTACTGAATATTATGATGCATTAATACTCAATTAAAACAACGAGAAAAACTCGGAAAGTTCTAGAAATATGACACAATAGTATAACAATCACCAATTCCTAACTATTAAACTACATAATGTATGATTCATAAACAGTTACGTAAATAACCTTGGGATAGACTATTGCTTTGAAAAATAACTAAATTTAACATTCACACTATATAAACTGTCTAAATCATAACATTCACATCAAACTTAAACGAAACAATTGTGTATATCTAACACTTATGTGTGTTAAGTAATTAACTTTCTCTAATTTAGCAGAGTAGATCAAGAACAGAACTGACTAGTGTTTTTCAAGGGTTATATTTGAAGATATAAGTAATTCTTCCAGTTTGGAAGAAGATTTTTAAAACTGAGTCAAATTTGTTTATTATCAATTACTGTGAACTGGAAAACAGGAAGTATTTGAAACAGTTAATAAATTTCAGCTAAAAATCAGATAAAATATATTTATTCCAAACTTTTTGCCGCATTAGCTTTATCCAGGATTAATTACCTTACACCATAACAGCCTAAACTGTAAATGATAAAGATCAACAGACAACATTTTTAAACAACATAGGAGAAGGTTAATAACCTCTTTGCAACAATAACCAAGGTTAGTAGCTTCAACAACTGATGGATAATAGTTATAAACAAAATAAAATACATATTTGTTATTATTTATTCATTATTGTATTTATCAACAAGATCTTAATAGAAAGAGAGCTTCATCACTCCACTTTTATTTAACTTTGATAAAAATACAACACATTCATTACCATGAAACTTCTATAACAACACTGTAACTGTTACTGAAGAAAAGATAAAAGACATCCAATTATCCCCTAATAATAAGTAATTAAATGTAAACCAACTGACTATACTGATAAATGCAAGATATTAAACAAAATAGATTTCCATAGATATTTGATTTTAAGACTCACTATGGATAAGATAAATTCACGTGTAAGAACAGTTTTGTCTAGTTTTAAGGTAGTATTAATCAGGGAACCCACTAGCACTGGAAAACCAGGATATATTTATAAAGATTTCTCTTGTCAGATAATTTAAAACAAATCTAAATGTCAAGAAATTTTGCAATAAATTGCCTAGAATACTTGTTTTACAAACAAACTGTTATGAAAATAACATGTTTGATATTAGTTATTCTGTATGCCACACAATGTCATTATTGTACATGCCAGATGCTATAATAGCCTTATATAGTCCAATAACAATTATATTTCCTTAAAATATTAAAGGAAGATTTATATTCAATATTTCAATGTTATTCATGTGCTGTTTTAAATGTACCCAAGGCTAAAAGAGATTAGTACTCCAGTTAATGTGCATATAGCCTTCGAAATACATGACTTATGTCACAAGTTGTCGTCATCATCTTTGTAACAGCAACCCATGAACATCACCCTGTAGATTTTAAAAAATTACATGACAAGTAGTGTTATGTTGTAAAGTTAATATAATGTTTTGGATAAATCAGTGATTTTATGGAAAACTATCTATAGGATCATACATGTCACTGTACACGTGGTTGCACTAAGTAATGTGTTGTATATACATCCTGTACTATGTATCTGTAGGATCAGACATAACACTGTACACATGGATGCAGTTAGTGATATGCTGTCTATACATCTTGTCTTCCCCATCTATAGGATCATACATGTCACTGTACATGTGGTTGCACTAAGTTATGTGTTGTATATACATCCCGTACTATGTATCTGTTGGATCAGACATAACACTGTACACGTGGATGCAGTTAGTGATATGTTGTCTATACATCTTGTCTTCCCTATCTATAGGATCATACATGTCACTGTACACATGGCTGCACTAAGTAATGTGTTGTATATACATCCCGTACTATGTATCTGTAGGATCAGACATAACACTGTACACATGGATGCAGTTAGTGATATGTTGTATATACATCTTGTCTTCCCTATCTATAGGATCATACATGTCACTGTACATGTGGTTGCACTAAGTAAGGTGTTGTATATACATCCTGTATTCTCTATCTGTAGCATCAGACATGCCGTTGTACTAAGTAATGTTTTGTCTATACATACTGTATTCGCTATCTATAGTATCAGATATGTCACTGTAAATGTGGTTGTACTAAGTAATGTGTTGTATATACATCTTGTATTCTCTATCTGTAGCATCAAACATGCCATTGTACACGTGGATGCAGTAAGTAATGTATTGTATATACATTCTGTAGAGTTACAATGAAATATATGTTTTATAATACATTTTCACCTGTTCTTAAATTGTATACATGAATGGATAATTTCTAATTGATTTAACTCTATATGTGATGCAACCCAGTTGGAAAGTCTTGACACAGGTGGGTGTATACATTCATTTCTTCAGTGTAAAACAGAAAGACACTACCGATAGACATTAAGAACAGACGCAAAAGAGCAACACAGGAACTGGCTAATAGACCTCCCACAGGGGCCTACTAGAATATGCTACAAATTGTGCCACAAATCTTTTTCATTTTAAAACATTCCAGTCTGCAGTAATCCAGGAAACAGGAGTACCATCTTAGGTATAAGGAAGAGGGGCAAGTTCCTTAAATGGCAGTAGTTGCTAATGATTCTCATATCACAAGATATGCATTGAAGAAATGGCAACATAAAACAGAAATTTCCTGGGCTCTAAATTGCAGTATGCCACACCACTCCTACAGTTCAGGTGCTGATGTTCGAGACATATTCAACGTCATGTTTCCAGATAGCAGCATTGCTCAATGAATGAAGTGTAGGTCTACCATGTTGTATTAAGTCACTTGTTTTGAATTTGCACCATACTATAGAGCAAAATTGCTGGAAGGAGCAAATGTACTTCATGGCGAGATGCTTAAAAGGTAACAAAGTTGTGTCTAGATACTTGGACATTGAACCTTGATGAAAAATTTAAAAAAGGTATAGATCATCTTAATCTCAAGCAAATTGCTCAGATTTCAGCCAATGTATAAAATGTGAAGTGGAAAATTTATGAAAATAAAAGTGAAGAGAGAGAAAAGATCCAGACTATACTTACCTGCTTGAGGTTGGGTCATGCAGCCTACATATCAGGGGTGGCATTAAAGGAGGTCTATAGCCATCCCAACCAGAACGTCCAACATACCGGTGACCTACACATCTTGACAACAAAGTAACAGATACAAGATACACCATCTGAAGAAAAGCAAAGAAATTCTTGAAACTGAATGAGCAAGCAAGAGGAAGACATTTCCAGAACAGCTAGCCATGGTCAAGAAAAGAAAGCTGACCCTCCAAACCACTGCACAGAAACTAATTACTACTGCTGAACAAAAGGTTAAGGAAGCTAAGAGGCAGTCTGAAAGAGTCATCAACTATCTCTAGATAAAGATCACAAGAAGTTCAGCAGAAGAATATTCCAAAGCAAAAAAAAGGAAATTAAGTGCATAGATGAGGTACTCAAGCAACACATATACATGTGTCAACTAGAGTAACATGGTTTGGTAGTGAAATATGGATGGCAGTAAAGAAATGTTTATTCTTGGGTTGCTCCCAAAAAAGTATTAGAACTGAAAGTGATGTTTCCATCTAAAAGTTGCAAGAGCAATACATATACACGATAAGAAGTTTCATTTAGAACACGTTCAACAGAAAGTCAGCTACAGGAATGATTCAGCAAGAAATAATGTAAGAATGTTGTAAGTTTCAAGACTATGTTAAATTGTCTCACATTATACAGATAGCCACTGGCATTCTGTGATATGCATTATTTAGTTATTGAATTACCAGAATAATGAGTAACTGTAATGAAGTATATTTTGTACGATATATGAACACTTTTAATTTACAAGTTACATGCAGTTACTTCTTGAAACTCATGATGTTCTCCAAAGCATGTTGTGAACTTTGTCTTGTTTTGTTAGTGGTTCCCCTATTGTTGTTTCACTATTTTTATCAGACTTTTTTTTTGCTGCATAATAATAATAGGAACTCTGTTAATTAACAATTTTCTAAATACTGTAATCAAATATTTTGGAGAAATTATTAACTTTCTATCTGTTATAACATCTATATGCTGAAGATGTAAATTGTTAGACAGAATAACACACTGTAACAGATTTCCATAAGCATTGATCTTAAACTTGTAACATTTAATGAGTGATATTCTGATACATATTAAATCTGACAGATTTTATTTAGTTTCTCATGTTACTAGAAAAGTTTGTGGTGGTCCAAACTGTAATATTTATAAATCTTTGAATGATATATATCACAACATCAGTAAACTACTAAATAGTATCGTTTTCCTAAAACCATTAAAAAAGAAAAGAGAGAGAGTCCAGATAATGTTCAAGCCCAAATAACACAAGGAAACTTGATGGATGCATATAACATTTTAACAAGAACAAAATATTCACTAATTAAAAGTACTTTGACAAACAATACTTTAAAAAACTTTCACAACTGGTGTTTCTTATCATTTGAAACATTACTAAGATTTATAAATGAATATCACAAATATTCAAAATTACAATTTTGTGTGTCAAAGTTATAACTTCACTTGTAACAGGTCTGTAGCAGTTTACTTTTTCTAACTAAAAAATTACATGACTGATTACATCTTCACTGCAAAGAACATTAACCTTAGAATAAAATGATTTTTTAAGAACTATGTCATTTATCTAACAAATATATTTTCTATCAAGATAATTAATTCCACTTCCCATACAAGTAATTTTGTGATATTATAGTAAATTTGCTTTCTAGAAGATTGGAGCCACAACTCAAAGTAATTAGGATTATATGTCAATTGTTTTGGGATGATGCAGCCAAGATGGTGCAGGTACTCCTGAACGACGTCTCACAACCTTCCCTTTATCATTACTGAAAGGTGTTCCTAAAACAGATGACCGAAAGAAGTGTCTGAAAAAAAAGAAAGAAAAAAAAAATGTTGATGTAAATAAGTTCAGTATCCTGCTGATTCTCCTGAAGTCACATTATCAAAGTACTATTTAAGAAAGAATGAAAAAATGTATGAGTTGTTATATACTTACCAAGTTACAAAAGCAATATCAAGTTTACCAAAAGAATTAAATTAGCCCTTTTATGTCCAAGATATCAAACACACATTTTAGAACAATTGGTACATTTTTCTATTTTTTATTTTAACTATTCACAGAATGCTTACAGAGAGTCAGTGAATGTTAATTATTATACGATATTTCAAAACATTTTAAGAGAAATATGCTTATGGTACAAAACAGCATTAAATGAGTGTTCATAATGTGCCTGTATTGGTAATCTTAGGGTTCAATATACCACTTCCTAGAACTGTTTTTTTTTACCACCAATAGTTGGAACACTTATACCAAAGTATTAATCAAAATAAATAATTTCATAAAAAAATGTTTCATATCAAATAATACAACAATTTACAAATATAAATAATAATAACCAGGTTGAAGTAATTTTAACTAATTAGTACTGTGGTACTTTGACCGAGAAGATGTCCACTGCAAATTTGAGCAGTGTTCTGTCAGCCCGCCATAGTGTTTGTTTGTTTTAAGTTATGCACAAAGCTACACAATGGGCTATCTGTGTTCTGCCCACCACGGGTATCGAAACCTGGTTTCTAGTGTTGTAAGTCCGCAGACATACCACTGTGCCAGTTTTACAATTTAAAGGAAAATACTCAATGGGTTGCTTGCTATAGACACATGCGACATCTTTCTTCAAAGTGGTATTTTTATTGACTTCATGTATACATATTGATAATATATATTATTTTCAGAGTAAACAATAAAGCCACCACATCAATTGACTGTGATCTTGTGACCTTAAAACACTACCCTTCAATATATTATATTATAACATGAAATAACATGTAAGGGTGGAAGTAATTGAGGTTATTACTATAGAAGTAACAAACATTTCTCTAAATCTAAATATAATATGTTGCTTTGAAACACCTACAACATGTATGTAAGTCATGGTGATCAAATGGAACTGAATTTTGTACAGGATTATTTTTTTATGAAAGACATTTCACTTTATCACTGTTTTAGATAAAAACCTAAAATAATACTTATGAATTTTTAAGAAAGACAAACGAAGACTGCATATAAGAATTCAGGAATTTGAAAGACACTGATAAGAACATTCTGCATTAAACTACACATAAAAGTGTTAAGTGTGTGTGGTATTCATAACATCAGACACTATATATATGTAAGTTGTATGTTCATATACTACATATACTGACTCCTACTACACCTGCATGTTGAGACTGTAGCCTCTGACTAGATCTCTACTTAAGATACTCTCTTTTCACACAAGGATACAGACCTGGCTCCTTCATTTAGATGGGATTATTCTAGAATAAGTCAGGTGTAGTTACGTATACCAGTGTTATTGTGAAGAAAAGTTTGTATTTTTTCCAGTGTTGTAGGTCTCAAGATCATCCTTTAGAAGGTCTCAGTCTCAACCCTCTGGGTCTCGATGTTTTACAGGTTTCGAAAACTATACCGGTTAAATTTAAAAGTTTTAGCACTATTAGACCAGTCACCTATCCAGATTATTAAGCACTAAATATCGATTAAACAGCAGTTCATACGAGGTATGATGTAGCATCAAAGATGTTTTACTAGTAAAACCCTCTTGGTACTACACCTTTACAATGATGTTTATAGAGCTTCCCTTATTTTTGTTTACGTCACCAACCACCATATTGTCTGTATGCCACTCTGCTGTTATACCATGCAATGCTAAAACGTAACTGCTACTATACATTGCATTATGCATGTTAGAACTTCATCTGGTGTATGAATTTACATCAAATGTTAGCAATTATCTCTGATATTCAACATGTCTAGTACATCTGCTGTGATCCTGTTTAGCTTCAGAGATTATAAAGAATTTATTGACACCAGTACTGGTTTTAGTTTTATTTGCTGACCTTTTTAATTTTTCTCCTTCATTCAAAATTTGTTCATAGAAAGAGATGTTAAAACAAAGATTGTGGGGTTAACATATAAAAGATTTGTGGTTAAGATGTTAATAAAGATTGTTTGATGCACGTGATTTTTATTCTTCTTGCTTTATTTTTCTTTTGTAACTTATTACAAGGTCTCAAACTTGAACATTAAGGTCTTGCCTACAACACTGATTTTTTCTATGTTAATATGTTGTTTTGTGTATAAGTGCATTGTTAGATATACATGAATGTTTCAGTTTAACGCCAAGCATTATGGTTTAGATAGTTTATATAGTGAGGTATCATACTTAGTTGATTTTAGAAGCAATATTTTATGGTAAGTTTATTTACAAATCATACATTGTGTAAATCAATTGTTTACAATAGTGAGATTATTGCATCATGTTGCTAAAACTTTGAATTTCTCATTGGTTTAATTGAATATTATTGCATTAGAATACCTAGTATTGCATGGAATGTTCTAGACTTCTGTCAGGGTATAAATATTTGTCAAAAAATCATTAAGAGTTCTAGTTCTAGACTGTGATTGTCAGTTTAGTGATAAAGAGTGTGAAGTGGAAATTTTTAAAGTGAAATTATCACAGACTGTATTGTAATAACAGAGTAGAGAAGAATAATTTGTCTTGTCAATTGTGTTCTGAAGTAACTGAACCAGTCTGAGTGGACTTTGACAAAAAATAGAATTATTTAAAGCTCTAGATATAACTGTAGTAACCAACAGTGTAATGAGCATTTATATATACATTTGATTTGTTTTTAGTATATTGTTTTAAAACTATTTATCGCCAACCAGTCATAGATACCTAATGTACAGAATTTGGCCTCATAAAACCTGATATGTACATTTTAGCCAGTATGGAAGAAAGTTTATTGAGCAGTTTTTGCTTTGGAGCTGTGGTATTTTAATATAGATGTATATCTATCATCTTGTAATATTACAGTATTTATTCAGAAGATATTATTTGGTCTGCTTTGTGAGAAAGCCATTCAGTTGATTTTGTTCTAAGCTACCTTTGTTCCTTTGTTGTTCTTCAAGTACATAATACCTGTTCCACCTGGGAAAATATGACATGTTGTATAAGGATGTTGAAAAAATGTCAATATTTGTTTTGGTGAATTCCAGAGGTTATGACCACACCTATGTTGTAATGGGAATGACCAGTCAAGTGGGGAGTGCAGGTTGCTCTGGTAAATGCAAAGTTTCTTACTTGCTAAGAAATGATATATTTGGTCAATCTGTCTGGAATATAATTTTATAATAGCCTGGAATATCTATTGAGTTGGTCTACTCAGGATGAGAGAGATAGAGAGTTAACTACTGAAGGTATCCAGTCAGAGCAACAGCCTGTAATGTTTTAAGCAAGTACACAAAAGTTTTAGTGGCAAAAATACGTACCAGTAGAAGCACGACAAGTATAGTTCTACTTCTATACATTCAGCTTCATTCTTTCTTAATGACAACAATTTCTTATTATCTACTAATCTGTAAAAAGTTCTTATCAGTGAACATGTCAAACCAGACTGGCAGAACAATTTCATTATATTTATGTAGCAGCATAATTGCATGCATTTTTTTTTATTTTCCTAGAAATTATATGTTGCTTCAATGAAAGATAATAGACTTACTTATTTATGTCTGTTAAGGCTCTAACTCTAGGTACATCACTCAAGTTAGTAGTCATTGGAAAAGTTGAGAATTACAACTTTAAATTATCCTCAAGGTTTGCTGCTAATTTTACAATTCTTTGTCATCAATTTTTAATACCACAAGACTTACTTTGGTGTGCTTGGAGTTGAAGTCAATGTTGGGGTTGACAAGGAAATGTCAAAAGATTTTCTGGATGGAGTATGCTGACCACTGCTTACAAAACTATTAGATCGTTGAGTTACACTTGTACCTCTTTGAGGATTGTCACCTAATAAAGAATGAAGATTACAAATCAGAATTAATTAAAATCATTATTGCTTTGTGTTTTGGGAAGCAAGTCAACACATACTTTCAAGCATCTCTGAACAATTATACTGTAATCTACTTTTTAAAGAATCTAACATGTGTGTATGTGAATATATATATGTATATAAATAAGTTTTTATTTCTAAATGAAGTTGTGTGTGTCAAGGTTATAAAAATCAATTCATATTTAGTTATGGTAACCACATTTTTAGAACAACAAGTTCTTTGTTTCTAAGTCTCATAAAAAAAATTATATAGTTTTTGTCTTTTCTTAACAAATTTATTTAACAGGTATTGAAGTAAGGCGTTTATAGAGACTGTAGATGAAGCACGATAATTATGATCATTTGTTTGCCACGAGTCACTGCTCAAGAGGTTTCACATTGAATACCAGAAGATAATTTACCTATGGCAGCAAAGATAATGTGTTTTTTAACACAATTTAGATTTGAAACCCAATGTGCATTTAATTTATAGAGGAATGTGGTAAAAACTGTGGTTCATTTATATGTCATTAATCACAATTGCCAGGCCTTTTAAATTTTATTATTTTGCTAGCTTTGGTATTTTACATCACAAAGTAGGTGAAACTATTTAAATGTAATAACATTATTAAGAGAACCCACTACACATAGCATTAAGTTCTAAAGGTTAAGAGTAACTGAACTACAAGTTAGCTTGAAAAATATTAGAAATTTAAGAGAGATAAACACAAAATAAAACAATTCATTAGATTTATAAATATTTCTTTTTTTTATATCTCTTTCCTTCGCCTATTGAAATATGTTATTTGGAAGGGAATGTCTGGTGAATCAGGCATCACTGCAGTACAATTCTGGACTAATTATAGTGGACACTAAGACACAGACATTAGATCCTTTCCAATATATACATAGTAGCAACATATTTAGGTTTGTAATATCATAAATACTGTGAATTACCATATTGTTTTTGTAAATTAGAGTTTATCAGTTATATGTCTTTATATCTTCATTTAACAATTAGTTACCAAACCTAACCAGAAACTTCTAGTTGCATAACAGGTTGTTCTTGAAACTCCCAAATAAAGGCTGATTAAAATGTTATACCTATTGAGAAATACCAGCATTATAATGTCACAAAAACAAACAAGCATGGTTCCATATACATTAACAATGATATTAAGTGAATGACAATTTTGACAGTAACGATAGCAAAAGTGTATCATCAAAACATTTACAAAGTAAAAATAATTGGAACAAAACATCTATTCAGTTGTATATGTTCAAGCCAATCTTAGTGAATGATGGAGAAGTAGAGGTTAAAACTGAAGAGATTATCATCACCAACAGCTTACAGACCTAATGTTTGTTCTTTTGTACTCTGGATTTCTTGAGCTGAATGAATTAACATGCACCAAAAAATACACAAGGATAAAGACAGGCATCATGTGAATGAAATTATATACTAAGTTGAATTAAGATAATTGGTATAAATGGAATACAAAGTAATTATTTAATAAGCTTATTTTGCAAGTGGACACCAAACAAACCTGAAGGTATACAAATTGTTGATATAAAAAAACTTTCCTGGTATATAGAAAATAGAAACACTCATCAGTACTGTTTTTCCTAATGAAAGTGTTGTCAAAAACTTTACTGTTGCTATTAATACCTGTATTGCTAGGCCTAACAGCTGTTCTGCACATATGCTTTTAGGATGAATATATGGAATTATTTGGTCTTTTACACTGACATAGTGAAGTTTTAGTATCATCTTTTGAAATAAAGATAGTATATGAAGCTACTACATCCAAATAGTCCTTCATATTTTTGAGTTATTTTCACAAATTATCCACAAATTCCTAAGATAATTATTTAAGAAAGTCATGAAATTTAATCACTGGATCTGGTGTACATTTAGACCCATAAAAAACACACGCCATGACTCTGAAATAGTATGTTTAAAATGATTGCATTAAACCAAACGTAAAAAATTATGCCAAATACAGTACCCTTTAAAGTGTGAACAGTTTATTAAACACAAAGCCATATAATGGGCTATCGTTGCTCTGCACAATTTTAGCTTTACAAGTTTTTTATTTTATTTCAAGTTTGTTCAGCTCTGGTGATTAGGGCTGAAGTGATTGGAAGAGTTAGCCTCATGATTTGGTTGTCTTGAGTTTGATTCCCATTCCCACCAAACTTGCTCATCCTGTCTTTGTTATAGCAAAGCTACTAAAACTATCAACCACTGTCACAACGTTTGAACTGCTGACTAGAGGGAAGGCAACAGTTTGGCAACACCTGCCATCAACTTTTCTTTCTTTGAGGTACACCGTACTAAACAGTTAGCAAATATCAGTAATCACCCAGCTCTAAACAAAGTGTATATTGTGTAAGGATGCCAATACTATGTCAGAAAGTCAATTTACTAGAAAATATTACAGGTCTATTCTTCAGAAGCACCTTGTTGTAATTTCTTCAGTGCAACAGGATTCATATTTGACTCTTTAAAAGCAGAGACCAGATTGACTACTGACAGAAAATTAGCAGTAGACAAATCATTGTCACCGAGTTAACTACCACATACCAAGGGCAGACTAAGAAAGTAAAAATTTGAATTATAGCTGTAAATAGTGCCAAGTTCAGGAACAATCTATGCAATAAAATATCACGTTTTTCAGTTAATAAACAATAGTGATTAATATATCTACAAAAAAGGGTTATAAACACAACTGGCTTTATTTATATAATGGCATGTAAAAATTACTGCTCAAATAAGTGTACTTATAAGATTTTGTAAATGCATTCCTAAATAGTGGTACAACTTATATATGATGCAAGTAGCAGAGCTGTACAGTGTTGGATCTGATGATTACACCTCAACATTTTGTTTGGTGTAGTTTTAGGCACTACATTGTCTAGTACACAACAACAGATTTATACAATCTAAAACTTTATTATTATTAGTTCTTCCTAAGTTGTATGGCATGGCATTGATGTAGTCAATTGTTGCATAGAGTAACTAGGATACAGTTGTAAAATATGTGATACTGATTTGCAAACGTTCAATCTCTGATGTATTCATTTCATCACTATCTTTCCATTAGCTACAATGGAAAGCTGAAAGTGTTTTGCTTTTGCCAAAACAAAAACTGATCACTAATCTTAACTGTGGTGTAAAGGCTTCTGTGTTTGTTACTTCTTGTACACAATTCAAGAAATATATTACACAGATAAAACATAAATCAATAATTAACAAAAACAATCTTTCCTAAATTAGCAATAGCCTAAAATCAGTGATAACACTGGTCTCAGTCTGCAAGGACTAGGGTGTGATTGATGTTCAAGTACCAAATTAATTAGTAAAACAAAACTTTCAGTAGATCAAATAAAGATCTGCAATGGCAATATTTCCTATGTATTACGAGTATAACAGCAAAACATTAAAGATATTTAAAAATTTAAGTTTTTAAACATTCCTGGCATGTTTAGGAAAGCTCACCTGATTTCACTTAACACATATTTTAGTAGATACAGAACATAAACGGATCTGAGGTTGTTTTTTGCATAAAAAATAATAATTTAAAAATAAGTTGACTTGAAACTAACTCACTGAACATAAAAGACACATAAAATTATTGACAGAAACTTTTTTTTTATTCTCTTAGCCCTGTTTACTCATAGTTTCTATGTAAACTAAAACAACTTTTACAAATATTTATTTTGATCACCTTATATGTAAATTTTCTACTGAAGTTACTAACTTTGCCTTTTCATTATTTCAGTGAAAAACTGACTTTGTGTCACGTTATACCTGTGTGGTTGGAGCCTCTAATATCTCTGTTCCTACTGGGCTTTATCATCAAAGTTAGTGGTGCTGTAGCTTTTAAAGGGGTACATTTTTTTGTTTCCAATGTCTTGTTTGCACCAGTTTTGGCAGGATTCTGAATTATCTTATTTTCTCGGGACACTACCATTGGCTTTGTTGCAGGTAATTTTAAGATGTTTGAGTCCCCTCTTATTTTAGTGTTGGACACTTGACCCATAGGCAGGTTTTTGATTGATGTAGTGGCTTTTGGCAGCCCTGACCTGCGAGGGAGAGATGAAGAGCTGGAAACAGATGATGTTGAAGACCCACACTTGTTGGATTTTGATAAAGAATTAGGAGGCTTCAAACCCGATGTTACGATAGTTCCACACTAAGAGTCAGAATATAAATAAAACCTTTATGTTTCAAGCATTAATAAGAAACAACTTCAGATGCATAGCTTACATTAAGGATTGTCTTCTTAAGATAATATTTATAACTACTAAATACCAGCAAACTAAATTTTTAGGAAGAAAACAAATAAGATTTCTTTTTTTGAAGAAAATGAAAAGACTTAGGTAATTTAAAGAAGTGGGACATTTTTGTGGCAGTCATTTCTTACATCTGACAAATGCATTAAAGCAAATTACGATAAACATTTAAATTATTGGAATTAATATATCTACTAACATTTCTTTCCAACTAGGTTCAAAACTCTTGTTCTTTTAAAAAATGATTACTTGGTTTTTGTCTGTCCTAAAAATGTGCACACACCTTACTATCTAAATAACATAACATAATATTTTGGGACAACATGGGAGCTATTGGTCCATCTTGGCTGTTAAATCCTCTAAACTAAATTAAATAAAAATCTAAAAGCTGACCCTTATCAGTCATATACTTATCAGGCTTTTTCTAAAAACCCACTTAAATTTACTGACTCTACAACATCTAATGGCAACCCATTCCAAATGCCAACCACCCTGTTAGAAAAATGAAACTGTCTTAGCTGAAGGTGACTCCTAACTTGCCAAAATTTACATTTGTATATCCTAGTCCTTCTATTCTCACTGTTAGACATGAATAAAGATAATGCATCAACACTATCAATTCCCTTTACAATCTTAAACACCTCAATCAGATTCCCCCCTAAATCTTCTTTTCACAAGTGAAAACAATTTGAGAGATTTCAGCCTCTCCTCGTTTGACAACCCCTCCATTCCAGGCATCGTTCTAGTATCCGTTCTCTGAACCTTTTCCAACAAAGCAATGTCTAAGGTAAGGAGCCCAAGACTGAACACAGTATTTCAAATGTAGTCTAACTGGTGACCTGTACAATGAAATTATAACCTCTTTAGAC
>NW_013666129.1:523009-524684 GCF_000517525.1 Limulus polyphemus
TTAACAGACTTTCCAAAATTTTTCCCACAACTGATGTAAGTCTAATGGCTCTATAATTACTGGGACAATTTTTATCACCTCCCTTGAAAGGAGGGGTTACATTAGCTAGCTTCCAATCCTCTGGTATCTGCCAACTAGGACTGACAAAAAATAGTTGTAAGTGGTTCACATATCCAATCTTTAACCTCCTTCAAAACCATTGGGGAAATATTACCTGGCCCAGGAGACTTATCATTTTATAAACTTCCCAATTTTCTCTTAACCAGCTCAGAATTAATGCAGCCATCTTGTTTGATCTCATTTCCATTTATCAACTGATCAAGATGTGGAATACTGCTTAAATCTTTGTCAGTAAAAACTGAAGGAAAAGCAAAATTTAATAACTCATCCATCTCATAATCATCAGATACTAGCCTTCCTTTATCATCCCTCAAGGGTTCTACCCCCATCCTAAAGTTTTGTTTATCCTTAATGTATTTAAAGAAATCCTTACTGTTAATTTTTACACTTTCAGCCAACCTTTTCTCGTACATCCTTTTTGATGTTCTAATTTTCTGTTTCACTAACTTTCTTGATCTTGTAAATCTCCTATCATACCAGTCAATTTAAATTTCTTAAATTTATGATGCTTTTCTTTACTTTTATCTCTTAAACTCTTTGTAAGCAATCCTGTTTTTTTTTACTTACAGCTAACATTTTCTTTCTATTAAGAATATGTTTACCTTGAATATTTCATTTCAATGGATGCAAACAAAAAGGTGGATGTAAATATACTTTAGTAGATATCTTGTAGAACAACATATTAAAAGCTTATCAGTTTTTAAAAAGGTCTAATATTAAGTTACAGAATAACATAAGTTTATCTACTGATAGTATTAAGTATGGTAAAGTTTAGCCCTAACTAAACTGAAGTAAAAAATGTACACTATGTTAAATTATCTCTATTGAATATATTTCATACTTAATAGATGCTTAACTAATGTTAGGCCTAAGACAAGTGGACTTACAAAAGAATTCTAATCCAATTCTTTATTATTCTATAAATCCTGTATTTTAAGAAATAATGCTGCAATAAAGATGCTAATTTTACTGCAAACGTTTTGTGGGTCTCTGCTAATTTTATAGAATACAGTGTAAACTATAAAAAGTTTATACATACCATTTGTAGATAAATAACTCCTAAAGATGTAGAGAAGTAACTGGTAAAAATGATATTTCAATGATAAAATATTGTCAGCTTACCACGTGCTCTTTTTTTTCTCCCAACAATTCAAAAAACTTGTATAATGAAACAGATGAATTTATTTATGAAAACAATTTATTAAAAAATAACAAATATTTAATATAAACTTAGCATGTATAATAGAATGGTTAAAAGTAATTAATTAGGATATTGTTATGTCTCTGGTCGTTGGTTAATTTTCTGTAGAAATTCTTTCTGAGAAACTTCAGCGATACAAGTCCTTTCTTAATTAAAACTAGTTTATTCTTTCTCGTTACAAACTTTGCAATACACAGAATTTCCACAGTCAGTTTAACTTAACTAATTTTATAAAAACATGCTATAATTTGCAGGGATTCACACACTTTACTACCATGCTTGACTCAATTATCTGTCTCTGCAATTCTAATTCCGATTAATAATTTCGCTTTATCTGGTGCATTTATATACAAG
>NW_013666129.1:524705-531598 GCF_000517525.1 Limulus polyphemus
ATTACGTGTTACCAGCGTCACGTGACTTCCGCTGTCATAACAATTATTATTTAATATCAGCTATTTTTTTTTGCAACTGCAGGAAAAATAGCAAAAGTGACTTGGGGAAGGGGAGGAAGGAGTATAAATCCCAAATGTTTGTAATAAAAATTGTAGAATTCTCCCCTCCCCACTACCCCCACAAAAAGCTATTCCTTCATTGTAATCCAGGATAAGGACAATTTTTGAAAAATTAATTCCCAGTTTTCCTCATAACTATAGCAACACGAATGATAACTACCAATTCTTGACTTTGTAAGTGAGTTGGATATTTCATTTTAATGCTGTAATGCTCCACGTTCTATTATAATATTTCCAATTCCAGTAATTTCAATAATGTAAGACCACACATTCCAGATTTTCCTGTAATATCATTTTATTCACAGTTTATTAACCTCTCTAAATTAACCTAAATATACAGTTGTGCATGAATCTCCTATTATGGTACGAAGTTAAGCATTACGCATGTTAAATATAAAATTTATTTCAATTACTCACCTTGTTGTTAGTGATGGAAACTTTTGATAACCTGGAATTATGTTTTGAAATGTTTGTGCAGCTGCTAACAGGAGTGTCGTTTACGGTCTTTTGCAATATCTTTACAATGGTAAAAAAGAAATCAGTACCTAAGCCTAAGTTTTCACACCTGTAGCATTATTAATCAGGAATTATCTTTGTTCTTATTTTTTACTAATATTACAAAAATGACAAAATAATATTATTTGACTTAACATTCAATAACTATTGAAAAGTTGAAATAATTTGGAAAAATCTTTTGATATGTATGAATTTTTTACATTTTATTGTGTGTGTTCTGTTATACTGACAATTACAAATCTCTTCACATTCAGAGATATTCAAAAAGTTATCTTTTGTTGAAAAGTTTTTTTTTCATATTTAAACTTTTTATTTTACATATAAGTTAACAACTTGTTAATACTTTGTTTCGTTCAACTGACTATTCATGACAACCCAAATAAATTTATGCCTTTATTTTGTATGTAGGATACCTAACAAGTTTTTACATAAAATTTATAAAAAGTAAACAATACATATACTGTATATAAAAACTTAAAATAATATAATAATTATAGTAAACACACATATATATATATATATAAGCCATAAACAAGCAGGCTATTTGTCGGGTCATCACGTAATATTTACCCTAGAATGGTTTTGAGATGATTTTGGCATTTTATCTGGCTTTAGGATGGAATGGTTTTGACTTAGCTCTTGAGAACTATTGAAGGATGATGTAGTATTCCATTTGTTGTATGATGAAACCTAGAAAAACAGTTGATTAGGAAAACTAAGCCAACACCTAGTTCTATGTCTATAAGTAGCAGCTTCAGATAACTATTATATACTACATGTATGTAGATATTCAAATATCCACGCACACACTTTTCTGTATCATGCCAATGACAATTATTGTTATTTTAAAATAACATTTCAAACTACTTACGTAAATATCAAAAACACAGACATACTAAATCATGAAAGGTTACACTGTATCAAAACACATCAATCTCATTTTAAAGCATAAAACCACAAAAAAAAACAATGTTTAGGTTTATATGATATTGCTATTGAACTAATATAGACATCAGAAGAGTGAGATAGGGTTGATAGATACAACATGTATCACATTAAGTTTAAGAAGATAACTCACCTGATTGGATAAAGACATTCTTGTTTTCCTACACAAAGTTGACTTGATATTACCTATTCTATGAACAGGGGAGTTGTTTTGGAAAGACGAACCTTTTGAGGTTGATTTTATCTTAGCTAAAGGTGATGACAACAGTATGGTTTCTCTTCTTAATCTGGATTTTTGCTCTGTCTGATTAGGAGAAATCCATTCTTCTGGATATTTTTTTCTGTTTTTTTCTGCTATTAGGGGACTTTCTTTAAGAGTAAAAGTTCCTCTTCTTATGATTCCCCTATCATCCTGGCAAATACTTCCATCTGGATTTTTTTCTGGAGAAGGATATGGCAGTGTGGAGTCTATGAACTGACTTGCTTCCTGCCAGGTCTCATTAGCAATACTGGAGTAATTTTCTTTGTCTTCCACTGACACAAGTGAAGTAAACATGTCATAACTGGACTCTGAATTTTTTGTTTTGAGCTCGCTAGTTGAAGTCATACTCTCCCCCATCTTTGGATACAGGTTTGTCTCATCTGTTTGTAGAGCAATTGTTTTAGATTTTTTTTGGATGTCAGTGCTCTCTCCTGTTAATATCAACAGTTTTGAGGTGAGATCGGGTGACAAATTACAATTTATATTGTTATTACTCATAGTGGACTCACTCTCTACACCTAGCTTATGATTTTCCTTGTTTGATGAATGGCAAACAAGGCTGGAAGCCTTTTTTGTTACTTCTCCACATGAAACTGGTTTCCAGTTATCAGAGATATCTGAAAGCTACAAGAAATATAACTGAATATATGTTCTTCAACTGAAATAGTAATTTACAATTACTTTTATGAATTAGAAACAAGGAAAAAAAGAGGTCAATAATTTCACTGAGAAAGTAAATAAAAATAATGCATAAACGTCTTTGGGGTATATGTGAAATTTCAAATGTTAGTTTCTGTAACAAAACATATTACAAAGACTTGAAAATGTAGAAAAAGTAATAAGAATATTAGGTTCTTTGTTAGAAGAATTAGGAAAATCACTTTTCAGAACAAAAAGGGCAGATTACACTACATTTAAATTTCACCTATCCAATATTTTCAGTCACAATAAGATTAAAATTTTGTTGACAGTGATTAAATAAATTTTTAATTTTGTGAACTAGCAGATCTAACTTAACATAATGTAGCATGAAACTTGTACTGAATAAACAATAAAAGTATTATTTAATTTTTAATATGTATTTTAAAAACTTGATTTAAATACAGTAACAGGGTACTTTGTTAAAAAGAGAAAGAAACAACCTATGAAGTTTATCTATTTAAGTTTACAAAGAAGGATCAAATAGGGTATTTAGACAATAAAATCAAATTATACAATGTTTAAAAAATGCACAAGTTTGAAAGTAGATATTCTAAAAGTATATAAACTGTTACAAAAAGGAGGAACATATGTCTGTCATTATGATTAGCCACAGTTTGAGATTGATAGTAAAGAATTCTTCTTATAGCTATTTCCTAGCTGATCTAGATTGAAAGTGATGAAGAGAGCCAAATAATGAAGGAAAAACTAGACATATGCTAGTTTCTAGGTAATCTTTCTTTCTTTTTTATAACGTAACAAAAAACCCAATGAGAAATTAGAAATTCAACTAACCATGATAAGATGTTCATAGATAGATGGACAATTATGTTTCCTTAATAATTTACAACATAAACTAATTTATACTCGTGTTCATGACATTAGCAAATGACAATGCAGATGTGCAAATAGAACAATTATGTAAGATGCAGAATCTGAACAAAGAAAATTAGACAACGCTCTACTAGATTAACCATGAATAAATTTGGCAGATATAAATTTTTGTTATAGCTAGTAAACAGCGGCAGACTAACACTCAAAATAAATATTAAAAACTAGTTAGTAATTAATATCTAGTAATTGAAAAAAAATTATTCTAAGCTATTTAAGATTTTGATTTAGTTGATCATACAGGCTACTAGAAAATTTCAATATTTCACAACTTTTCAGGATTTCCAGGACCAATACTAACCCTTGCCATTCTTTCTGCTGAAGAACATGGAATAACAATCTACCCCCTCCCCCCGAAACAGAACCAAAAATTATATACATGTGTGGAAATATGATATTTTACCATTCCATCAATAGTAAGGGACATCTTTCTATTTAGGAATAATTGGGTAGTATTTTTCAAATTTTCATATTGGTGTTATGTATATAATTAATGACATCCTTGTAAACTGGATATATAAAACAGGTCATAAACTTTCACTAATTCTCTTGTATAGAGAAAGTTTACTTGCCACAATGATTGTTCCATAGGGCTGATACTTGCTTGGCCCATTCTGTGTCATGTTCTCTTAGAGTGAGGAAATATTCATTTTGAGAGGTGGTGCAGAAAACAGTACAAATTAATATGAGTTGAGGGTTTATCTCCCTTGAATATGTGCACTGAGTGGCAAATTAATTGAGACATCTCGGGGATCCTCTCATGCATATCACTTTTGTTGTACAAGACAAGCATTACTTCATATGTTTTCTGTTACTCACTCCTAACCTTACTCACTTTTACAAAACAATGTCACTTCCAAACTGACTTAAATTTTCAATGGATAATTCATCAAACCATAAGAAAAATCCTTCTTAGACCTATATTAGGCTAAGAAAGCAAAGGCCCTTCATTCCTAACTTAGCCTAAAAGTTAGGTCAACAATAAGCCAACTAAGTAAGGCCTGCTTATCAGTCTATGTTAACTTAACTGGAACTAAGCTCATGACCTTCTTAGACTACACTAAGTCTAAGCAACATTAAATTAGCCTAACTAGATGTTTTTGGGCATGAGTTTAGCCTAACTGCATCAGCATAACACAGAATGAAGTGGTAAATTTCTACTGCCTCACACAAGTTATACTGTTTAATGTTTTTTTCACTGTCTATAAATGAAAATGGGCAAAATAAATCAACTAATTTATCTGGATCTGACTAAAAATTTTCTTATTTTATAAAATATATTATGTGTTATGTACAACACTCTGCAATCATACTGACCTCTAATCATTCTTTAAATACAGTATCCTAACCAAAAAATTTTGGGTCGTCCATTTGCCTTGGGACCTCTGAGCAGCAGCCCTGTTGGCTCTTCTGTTAATTCACCACTGTGTGTATTGTGAATAATTATTGACATAGGCAATTTAAAGATTGTGAAATACTACAATAAGACCTTTGTCTGACTTAACAGAACTGTATTTTCCTGATTTTTGAAGTTGTATCTGTCGAGTGTGAATATTTTGCATTCAACATGCTTTTGTGTCCAGCAGCAGTTTTAACAAAAAATAAAACAACAAGCAAGTTGTGAATAAAGATCATGTTTATTTGTTCAGTAATATCTTCTTGTTATTTTTTGTTTTCTGCTGTCTATGTTCATTTTATTTTATGCTTGTCAATTTCAGAACTAAACTAATTATGCATGGGGCCAGTACGTTTGACCAACTCTGTACTAGAGAAGGAATTTTAGCTGTAATTATGAGTTCACTATGTATACCTACATAAAATGTGGCAAACTTTTAGTAAAATGCACAAGTTTGTTGTATGCAAAAAATCAGATATGTTACAGCAGTATTATACTTAAGATGTGTCTGAATGGATGATATCAGTGTGACTTTAATTCTGACAAGTAAGAACCCAAGGTGATGTTTATGCTATGAACAAAAATATTTTTGTTCATTGAACAATTTGTATATTGCATTTGCATAACCTCAAGAACCTCCAAAATGCACATCTCAATTTTCTTTTCAGTATCCCTATATTTTTAATTCTGTTGTGCACATTGGTGTATAAACGATATTTTAAAACTAGTACTAAAATCAAACTTATAACACCAATTTTGTTATTTTTCTTTAACTGGACACTCAACATTTTGCTCTACAGCTTTTTTCAGGAGCATTCCATAAAAACACAAACTGTAACTGACAGTACAAAATAATAAATTCTAGTCAAATATATAGAATGCATTTCAACAGTGTGTGGATGACATTAATCTTTTCACTGTGAGACTGTACTCTTTAAACTCCATTCTGCACATTCAAAACTTAATTAAACCACTTTCCTATCAATGTATTCTAAAGAAATTAGCATTATCATGTGCATTATAATTCAGAGTTTTATATAAGTTTGAGTTCCTTTATTTCAAAAGAAATCTTTAAATAAAAATGCTTAAACTTCAATTTTGTTGTCACATGATGCACGAGTTATCACAAATCTTAACGTTTTGCCCTTAACACTTGAATATACAACATACATGTATGCCTAGCTTTAATCTAATTGTATAGAGTGCTGTGTACCCATTCTTAGATCAAATTCCATTACCAAGTACAGGTCAGGAAAAAAATAAACTTGCTCACCCCTTGACAGTAGCCACGCTCACCACTTTTATTTCAGGCAACATGTACCTATTTGATTAACATTTTCATAATCAACAGAAAGAGCTTATTTTAAACAACAATCTCTCAATTATTTTAAAACTGGCAAGCAATATTCGTTGCCAAGTACATTGAACAACACTAACATTGTTTGCTGATTTTGTTCCTGCTAGCACTTAGTGTTGTTTCTTGTCTAGATACATATTAATTAGATAGACAATTAAATTTCATTTAGGTTTTACTTTTACATTTCAGTTAATTATGTTATTTATGTTTGAAATTAATTTCTGAAAGGTTTAATAATTTTCTAATGTAATCCAAATCTTGCCTTGGTTTTCAAGGGTTAACTTACTATGCGAGTGAAAAAAACATTTTACCGAACACTTGTGTATCTCTGCCATAGATACTGTAATATATCCCAAAGGCACTCATTGGTAAGTGTCGAGAAAAAGTAATAAACTATAAAGGACAGGAAAGGAAAATAAAACATTAAAAATAAACTGTAAGTGAAAAGGTAAAGGCCTGAAAGTACTAATATAACCACAAGAATATATCTTCGGGCATTGCTACTAATATTTTATTTAATACTTATTAATTACAACATACTACTGACTAAGAGCCCTGTAAGTAGCACTATTGGCTTTCTTTAAGAAATCATCTGTAAATTCTTGTGAGAAACATGGTTTTTGCGCCACCTCCATCTTCCTTATCAGCACGGATTCTAAGGTGGAGTTTGACATTGTCCTTGAAAGTCTGTCCTGTTCTTGAGAACA